>NC_090302.1:24385227-24688257 GCF_039906515.1 Pseudorca crassidens | reverse complement strand
CCACTATCCAGAGGTTTTTAACATCTAAATGCTAATTAATACTACAAGAAAACTGTAATTATACGTGTGGGCATACAATTATTAATAAACAAGATCATACTATTCATGCTGTTTCATGATCTATATTTTTCACTCAAGTTATACAGGTGAAAAATCAAAACAACTGTATTTTCAGAAGGACATTCTTCTGAGCTTAGATCAGTCCTGTGAGAACTAGAACAAATAATCCTAAAATTTATATGGAACCACAAAAGATCCAGAATTGCAAAAGCAATCCTGAAGAAAAAGAACAAAGCTGGAGGCATAACCCTCCCAGACTTCAGACAATAATACAAAGCTACAGTAATCAAAATAGCATGGTATTGGCACAAAAACAGACACATAGATCAATGGAACAGAACAGAAAGCCCAGAAATAAACCCATACACCTACAGTCAATTAATCTTCGACAAAGTAGGCAAGAATATACAATGAAGAAAAGACAGTCTCTTCAGCAAGCAATGTTTGGAAAGCTGGACAGCCACATGTAAATCAGTAAAGTTAGAACACTCCCTCACACCATACACAAAAATAAATTCAAAATGGATTAAAGACCTAAATATAAGACATGACACCATAAAACTCCGAGAAGAGAACATAGGCAAAACATTCTCTGACATAAATCGTGGCAATATTTTCTTAGATCAGTCTCCGAAAGCAAAAGAAATAAAAGCAAAAGTAAACAAATGGGACCTAATCAAACACAGCAAAGGAAACCATAAACAAAACAAAAAGACAACCTATGGAATGGGAGAAAATATTTGCAAATGATGCAACCAACAAGGGATTAATTTCCAAAATATACAAACAGCTCACATAGCTCGATATCAAAAAAAAAAAAAGAAAACGCAAATAACCCAATCAAAAAATGGGCAGAACACCTAAATAGACATTTCTCCAAAGAAGACATATAGATGGCCAACAGACACATGAAAAGATGCCCAACATCACTAATTATCAGAGAAATGCAAATCGAAACTACAATGAGGTATCACCTCACACCAGGCAGAATAGCCACCATCAAAAAGTCTATAAATAATAAATGCTGAAGAGGGTGTGGAGAAAAGAGAACCCTCTTGCACTGTTGGTGGGAATGTAAATTGGTACAACCATTATGGAAAATATTCTGGAGGTTCCTTAAAAAACTAAAAATAGAGTTAGCATATGGTCCAGCAATCCCACTCCTAGGCATATATCTGGAAAAGACGAAAACTCTAATTCGAAAAGATACATGCACCCCAATGTTCACAGCAGCACTACTTACAATAGCCAAGACCTGGAAGCAGCCTAAATGTCCATCAACATATGAATGGATAAGGAAGATGTGGTGGGTGGGTGTGTGTGTGTGTGTGTGTGTGCACGCGCGCATGTGTGTGTGTGTGTGTATATATATATATATAATGGAATATTACTGAGCCATAAAAAAGAATGAAATAGTGCCATTTGTAGCAATATGGGTGGACCTAGAGAGTATAATACTAAGTGAAATAAGTCAGACAGAGAAAGACAAATATCATATGATATCACTTATGTGTGGAATCTAAAAAAATAATACAAATGAACCTATTTACAAAACAGAAACAAACTCATATAGAAAACAAACTTATGGTTAACAAATGGGAAGGGGGGGAGGGACAAATTAGGCATTTGGAATTAACGGATATACACTACTATATATAAAATAGATAAGCCACAAAGATTTACTGTATAGCACAGGGTTATTCAATATCTTGTAATAATCTATAATGGAAAAGAATCTGAAAAAGAATATATATGTATAAATATAAATAGACAGTTCTGAATCACTTTGCTGTACCCCTGAAATTAATACAATGTTGTAAATCAACTATACTTCAATTAAAAAAAAATAAGATCAGCACTGTGAAAAGAACCAAGTGGTTTATTTATCATCTCCTTATGGCTGATCCTTGGAGGTAGCATCGCCACCTACAGTGGTGCAGCCTATGCCTCGCACAGAGGCCAGGAAAACACATGGGAGCTGAAAGCCAGCCTGCTCCAGTCTCCAGGCCTAGCCCCCTGGCAGGGCTACAACATCCAGTGAAGGAGCCCTTGTGTGCTTTGCATGAAGGCAGTCTGTGTGCTGGCCCCTGAGCAGGGCTGACGCTAGCCATGGAGACCCTGGAGCCAGAGAGCCTGCTTCTAGGCAACACTGGAACCAGCAAGAGCAAGAAGAGTTAGCACCATCTATCTGCCATGTCTGTACCAGATCTATGCCCCGTGCTCCAGAGCACAGGTCAAACCATGGCATGCACAGAGCAGGCTCTGAGAATGTGTGCTAAGACAGTTCTTCTCTGTGCATGGAATGCTTGTGATGGTTTCATTCTTTTCCTCTAAGCAAATTTTAGGAAAATATCCAAGTGATAGGAAATTGAGCAAACCTCTGGCCCAAACACTGCTCATGTGCTGCCTGGGAGAACCAGAAGTTCAAAGTCCAATTTCCTGTTAGGCTGTCTCTGGGGGTCTCTATATGTACCCAAAGTTCACTGAATGCGTCTAAAACAGTTGCAGGGTGAATTCGTTTTTATTGCTATATAACAAATGACCCCAAAATTTAGCAGCTGAAAATGACAAGCATTTCTTATCCCAAAGTTTCTGCACATCAGGAATCTTGAGTGCACGTTAGCAGAGTACTTCTAGTTTAAGGTCGCTCAGGTCGCTGTTAGGCTATCAGCCAGGGCTGCAGTTGTCTCAAGGTGCAACTAGGGCTGGAGAATCTGCTTCTAAGCTCACCCTTGTGGCCGTTGGCAAGCTTCAGCTCCTTTCCACCTGGGCCTCCTCATTGGGCTGCTTCATATCATGGCAGCTCACTTCTCCCAGCGCCAGGGAAGCCCAGAGTGAAGAGAAGAGAGAGAGAGAGAGAGAGAGAGAGAGAGAAGGAAAGTAGAAAGGGGAGGAGCACGGAAGGGAGAGGAAAGGAGAAGAGGGAGAGGAGAGAGGCTACAGTCTTTATGTAACCTAATCTCAGGAATGACATCACATCACTTTTGCTATACTCTTTTCAATAGAAGTGAGTCACTAGGTCCAGCCCACACACAAGGGGAGGAAATTACAGAAATGCACCAACCTTCATCCTCTGGCCTGGAACATAAATATAATAGCTAGAATCCTGCCAGATACTTTGGCCGGTGAGGATGAGGGCCACACCCTAGGGATAGTGGATCAGAAAACAGGAAGGAGAAGCCTGAGTCTCTGGTGATTGCATCACATCATCATTGCCTCTTACTCAAAAGAATAAAACCTTCAGCACTAAAGCCACTCTTGAGTTTCTTTCATTTGCAGATGAGTCTAATCTTAGCTGATATAGGTTGTTAGCACCAACCTCAATTAAGGGTTTAGATTCAACCAGCATTTCTTTCTTTTACAGATGTGACATATAAACTCAGAGAGGTAAACTAATCGACCCAACATCACTCAGTTAGGGACCATCAGGAATGAGACCCAAACTCCTTATCTTCGCATTTACCCAAGCTGGTTCGGAGCGTCCCTGAAGTTTGTTGAACACTCAAGGCTCTGTTTGGGATGTTCCTGGCAGCTGGAAAAGTTCTGACTCCCTCAGGCTATATATTTGTACCAGAACATTCCCTGCTCTGTTTCTCTGCGTACCAAGTAAGCAAGTGAAATAGAAGAGGAAAAATAGTTTGGATGAATTGATAATTTTCAGTTCAAAAACTTTTGTCCTACGCACACTCAAGCCAGTAGCCATGGAAACCCTCACTTCATTTCCTTAGTCTGTCTCTTTGTACACAATTCCCTCTTTTGGAGCCCAAAAGTTAGCAGCAGCTATAGATTAAGTATGTTCTGTAGAGCAGCGAGGTAGCACAATTTTTCAAAGAACTTTAGTACACATCCATAACCTGGAAATGATCATGTTTTCATTAGACTTGTCTCGGATGGTTTGTGTCTTTAGGAAGAGCCTTCCACCCAACTTGCCAGAAGAACTATCAGCTGAGCCATTCAAGACAGAATCATAGTTGTAATACTAAACATTTTATGTTGCGGAAGACACACTTGGTGTCCTTGCCCAGCCACAACCCTTGCTCTAGGAATGGCTATACTTAGCACCTACTAAAGGGCTGGGCCTAAACCACCATATTTGAACTATGTGCACCTACTTCCACAGTCTCCGGTCAGTGGACCTTGGCTTGTCATTTAACCCAGGGGAAATCAATGTATCAATTAAGAATCTTTCTCTTCAAAGTCTGAAGTAAGAGATGCAGAAACTGTTACTAATTGATGGTGGGCAGTTAAACTAAAATGTCATGTAGCATTAGAGCTGGGGCTACCCTTTTGGGACTTGTACATAATAAGAAAAAGGAAAAAAAAAAAAACAATCTGCAAAGAAGAGGAAGATTGGTTTACATAAACAGAGAAAATAAAATAAAAGAACTCATGTGGTCCCAGAGAGAGAGGAAGAAAGCAGCCACTTCATTTTCTAATGGCTTCCCAGTTCTCAGCTCCAATTCCCACAGGTGAGGCTATGCTCCATTCCTGTGTCATTCCTAGGGGTCCCTTCTGCATCTAGAGTCTGAATAACTTTCTGCTCCTTGCCAGAATGATGCACCTTCACCTTATAAATCTTTTCCACTTACATTATTTTGTTTATTTTTTCCCAAATCCTGGAAGACCAGCTGACCAGGACTGACAACTTAAACTCACTCTTTTACAGATAGGGAAACTGAGTCTCTAGGAGAGAGGGGGAGGGAATTTTTCCAAGAGTATTCACCTAGCTAGCTATAAGGGGCAGAACCTGAACTCAAGTCTTCTGACTCAAGGCCTGATGTTTTACCCACCATGTCATGTGATCAAGAAAAACAGAACTTCAGAGTGATTTTGACTGAAACTCCTGTAATTCTCCTGGGCACTCAGGTTTCAGCAAGAAATAGATAGATGTGGATCCTCGATGGTGAGAGAAACAAACCAAATAATGAAACCTGTTTTATTTTAATTATTTTATTTTATTAATTGATTTCTCCCCCTTTGGACCATGGACTGGAAACTCAGATGCGTACAGGGGCCAGCAGGTAAAGAAAAAGAGGGAAACAAGCCAGTGTGGGACAGTTGGAAAAGGGGGAGCCTGGGGCAAACTGGAGTGCTCAGGACCAACTTGAAAAGGTCAGTCACTATTCAGCTCCAGTCATATGAGAACGCAGACCCTATATTACCAGATCTTCTCAAGTTTTAATGAAAGCTAGAAATCTGACTTTTATGTGATATTTCCTAATTATTAATACACATGTTAGCCAAACAAATTTCACCTTCTGGCAGATATTGCCCTGCACCTCCAATTTGCCACCTGTGCTCTGGATTGCAAGCATTGAGGACAAGACTATGTATTATTATTCAGAGAAGCACAGAGAAGGCACTCAGGTGATTTGATTTATTAAATGGACTGGATGAAAGTCATGTCATTCTGGTCTCTTTTTAAATGATGCCTCCTCAGAGAGGTCTTTTCTCACCACCTATGGTTATCCACCAATATCCATTCTTCTATTTTTTTTCTATGAAAAAGACTCCAGTAGCATGTAGCTACTGCGAATAGAGAAAACATTTCCTTAGCCTCTCTTGTGGCTACGTGGCTAATGTGACTAAGATCTGGCCAAGAAAATGAAAATAGAGGTTATATGTGCAACTTCCAGGAAATATCTTCCGAGAGAGCCATGCCCTTCTCCTTTTCTTTCCTTCTTCCTGCTAGAATGCAGACATGATGGCTGGAGCTGAAGCAGCCATGAAGGGCCAGGTTGTGCAAGCCACATATTGAAATGGTGGAACAAGAGGGTAAAAGGTGCTAGGTGTCTGATGATTTGGGAGCTGGCTTGGCAGCAATGGACTGTGTGATCTTGTATGAGAAAAAAAATACACACTTCTACCTTGTTGGATCTACTGTTTTGCAAGTTTTCTAAAATAACAAATCCTTGCTTTCTATTCTCTCATGCTGATTTAGTTTTATTTAGCACTTACCATACCTTTAAAAATAGCATATATTTATTTGTTTTACTTATTTTTGTTCCCTACCAGATTATAAGCTCAATGATTGCAGAACTTTGCTTTACTTGCAGTCATTTCCCCAGTGTTTAGAAGAGTGTCTGGCATATGGTAAGTGATCAAAAACTAATCGTTGAATGTATAAATGAAGTAGATTAGACTGGGTTAAAAGTGAAACTGAATTAAATGATGACCTCAATCCAGTTTCATACCAGCCACCATCAGCTAAATTTGCTCAATTATTTTTCTTTTTTATTGAAGTATAGTTGATGTACAATGTTGTGTTAATTTCTGCTGTACAGCAGTGACTCAGTTATACACATATATCCATTCTTTTTTATATTCTTTTCCATTATGGTTTATCCCAGGATACTGAATATAGTTCCCTGTGTTATACAGTAGGACCTTGTTGTTTATCCATTCTATTTGTAATAGTTTGCATCTACTAACCCCAAACTCCCAATCTATCCCTCTCCCACCACCCCACCCTTGTCAACCACGAGTCTGTTCTCTATGTCTGTGAGTCTATTTCTGTTTCGTAGATTAATTTGTGCCATATTTTAGATTTCATATACAAGTGATATCATATGATATCTGTCTTTCTCTTTCTGACTTACTGCATTTAGTATGATAATCTCTAGTTGCATCCATGTTGCTGCAAATAGCATTATTTCATTCTTTTTTTATGGCTAAATTTGCTCAATTCTTTCAACAAATTACCCCGAAATTGCAAAGAGGGGAGGGGGGGCTAGGAAATCAGTGATCCAAAGGACTTGTCCCAAATTTACAAAGAAAAGCAAGACAATTCCAAAAGGCACATTTCCACTTCCAAAGGCAGCACTTTCACAACAGCTACCCCATTCTTACTCAGTGGTAGCCAGATCCCAGGTCCAGGCATGGCACCAGTGCAGCTGCAGAATGAGAAAGAACATGCATTCAGTCCAGAGCTGTTGGAGGAAGCCACTCGGTATTGGGTTCAAGGCTGGCCTCCTAGATTCTAAATAATATATTTTTTAATTGTTCAAGCCACAGTTTGAAAGCAAAGTGCTACATCCCTTATAGGAAGATAAGCTTCTGCTCAGAAAGTGAAGTCACCAAGCAAGACCTGGCTCAGCCAAGTGAAAGCCAAGAACACTTGACCTAGACCACCGCAGAAGGTGGCAAGGCCCAAGGCATTGCACTGCTCCTTCTCAAAGCAGTAGCAGTGGTTTTCCTAATTAACAGAGCAAGTCTCCAGGGAGCTGGGGAACCCCAGAGAGGTAGGAAGCCCAGTTAAAAAGACTCTGAACTCAAAACACTGGTTCTAAGGCCCAGGCCTGGAGCTGAGGGCCAAGGCCTAGACCTTTCCTAAAAGAGCATTTGGGGTGGAGCGCAGGGAAGGAGGAGCAGGGGAGGGAGAAAGGCTGTGTGCTAAATTCCCCCTTATATACTCCAAATAAACACCTGGCAGAACACCTCCGCATCTGGAGCACGTCACAAGACTCGATTACATGTGGCCAGACCAAGTGCCCCACAGCTGTTACACAGTAAGGCGGATAATTAAAAACAGCAGGTTGCCATGGCACAAAATTGGTCGCTGCTGAACAATCTGTGTGTTTGTCTTTGGAGCTAAAGTACTAGAAGTGAGTTATGTCTTTGGGGGACAGAAAGGTGATTTCTCAAGACACACAAATGACAGGAAATAAAGGATAAAAGGAACTAACTTATTAAGCACCTCCTCTGTGCCAGGTGCCACACATGCATTTTTTTTTCTTTTAATCCCACCACAATCATATAAATAGAAATTATTATCCCTTTTCTCAGGACAAGGAGATTGAAAGGCTCAGTGGCATGCCCAGAGTCCCACAGCAGAGCCAAGTGGCCCAGGTCACATTCAATGCAGGTCTGACTACAGAGCTGTCCTCTTTTCCTTATACCACCAGCTCGTTGCTCTAGGTCCAAAAATACAAATGTTGCCAGATGATGCCTACACACAGGGTGAAAGAATGCCAATGAGCCCATAGACATGGGGAAGGTGTTGGTCCCCCAAGTCATTTGCTGCAAGAGGACAATCTTTGAACACAGACACACACACACACACACACACAAGTATATGTTAATCATTTGGTAAAGAAGGGGCCTCAAGGCTTCCTAAAAAGCAGCAAATGGCTCTTTGATCAAAAGGTAAAGAAAGTTTTTAGAAGGTGGTATGTCATTGCACATTTGTGTTTGAGGGACAGAGCCAAGAAGGGTATCAAGCTGGTTGTCTGCTTGAAGAGGGCGATAATGCACGAGGCTAGACACAGCAGCACAGAATAAAAGAAGGACCATCCCTCTAGCTGCATCTCATCAGCCAGACCAATATTAGGCCTCTGACCCTGTTCAGTGGGTTGGATTGGTGGTCTCCAAAAAGATATGTCCACACCAAATCCCTGGAAGCTGTAACTATTGCCTTATTTGGGAAAAGGGTCTTTGCAGAGGTAATTACACTAAGAATCGTGAGATGAGCTCATTCTGGATTATCTGGGTGGGCCCCAAATCCAATGACAAGTATCCTTATAAGAAAAAGGCACAGGGAGATTTGAAACACACAGAGGAGAAGGCAATGTGAAGACAGAGGTAGAGATTATAGTAAGGCAGCCACAAGGGAATACCAACAGCCACCAGAACCTGGAAGAGGCAAAGAACAAACTGTCCCCTAGAGCCTTCGGAGGAAGTGTAGCCCTGCCAACACCTTGAGTGCAGATTTCTGACCTATAGCAGTGTAAGAGAATAAATTTCTCCTGCTTTAAGCCACCCAGTTGTGGTAATTTTTTACATCAGCTCTAGGAAATTAATAAAACCCTTTTCAAAGTTTTCAGTCTGAGCTAATGGGGCAGGATGACCAAACATGGGCACATAATCGAGTTCTGCCCACCACCATATAGTGTTCACCAGTTTCCTTTTCTCCTGATGTGTCATCCTTTGTTTGCTCTTGGGCCTCTGTTGGGTGGCAAGTCACGTAACTGTGCCTCCTGCCACCATGCAGCCAGAACACGCCAGCAACAGCATGGTGAACTGTGGCAGAGGCTTTGTTCCTTGATGCTCTCAAACCCACCAACCCTGCTTCATGCTGCCACTCATACTGCTGCAACTGTCAACCCCCATTAAAGCTCCTGATACTGCCACCTAATGAAGTTGCTGGTACCATGTACCCTGGTGGGGAGTCTCAAGAAAATCCCTCAGTGGGGCCTGAAACACCTGGCACCAGCCTTGATAGGGTTCTTCCACCCTAGAGGCACAGGGGAACTAATAAATCCAAGGTAGGCCCCCTTTCCTCTAAGATATCCACATGTCTGCATTGATGGAAAGGGGTGCTGTCCACTAAACCCACACACAGCCCTCCTCTGATCTCAGAAGTGTTTTTCTGCTCTTCTGAAATGTTCATCTTCATAAATAAAGAGAAACTTTTCCCTATGTCCCAAATGACGCAACATAAAGTCTAATTGAATTTTACCTTGAGTCCACAATTTCTGCGCCAAAGCAAATAGTGAAAATGGTCAGAGGAGGCCTCTCTCTTTGCTGGGGGAAGACTCAACCATGAGAGACTCTGCCACGAGGACAACCCCTCTGTCTTGGTCATCCCCATCAGCTCTGGGGCCCAGGACCCTTCAGGCAATTGAAGACCCTTACCATCAAGCAGGATATTGCTTGGGCATTGAATCTGACAGTGAATAAAACTTGGGTGAGACCAATCTCTGTCTCTAGTGGCCCAAAATTTCCATCCCACTGACATTAAAAAAAATAGAAGAGTCAGGCCTAGAGAAAGGAGGTATCCCTAAGTTGAGAAGACCCTGAAAAGACACCATGGTTGGTGCTGCAGCTAAAGAGTTTGCCTCTACCCACTGATGTCGGCCACTCAGCCAAACCCCTTGCTAAGATATGTGCTGCCCCCAACAAGTAGGAGAACTCCTCTCTCCTACCCTCATGCCACAGTCTACTGCATTGATTCTAAAGTTATATGGTAATGGACTCAGCATCAGAGAATTATTTTATTTAATTTTATTTCAACAGACTTATTGAACCATAACTGATGTACAAAAAACCACATGCTTAACATATACAATTTAATGAGTTTGGACATATGCGTACACCTGTGATGCTATCACCACGATCAAGGTAATAAACATATCCATCACCTCCAAAAGTTTCCTTAGTCCTTTTCTGTGTGTGTCGTAAGAATGCTTAACATGAGATCTACACTTTTTAACAAATGTTTAAGGGTAGAGTATTGTTGACACAAGCACTATGTTGTATAACAGATCTCTAGAACCTATTCATCTTACGTAACTAAAACTTTATACCCATTGAGCAACAACTCATCATTTATTCCTCCCCCCAGTCCCTGGCAACCACCATTCTACTCTCTGATGCTATGATTCTGACTAACTTAGATACCTAATATAAGACGACTCATGCCGTCCTTGTCTTTCCGTGACTGGCTTATTTCACCTAGCATAATGTCCTCTGGGTTCATCCATGTTGTCACACATGGCAGGATTTCCTTCTTTTTTAAGGCTGAATAATATTCTATTGTATGTATATACCACATTTTCTTTATTCATTCATCTTTTGATGGATATTTAGATTGTTTCCATATATTGCTATCGTGACTAATGCTGCAATGAACATGAGAGTGCAGATCTCTTTGAGATCCGGATTTCAACGCAAAATGATTTTAGACCAAAATAAAAAGAAGAACTTTTTTACACACAGCACCCTCTCTTCTAAGGACAAAGACAGGAATCCACAAGGGCTGAAGCAGAAAAGAAATCTAAGTGAGAACAGTATTAGAGTTGCCCCTGAGGCCTGGACCAAGCTTATGCTCCTGAGTCCTTCTTCCCTTGGATGAGCTTTTTGCAGGAGGCTCCACGGTTGATGATGAATACAGATTACTGTTGGGCACACCCCACCAGTTCTCTAAGTAGGTTTGAATCCAGTGGAGTGAGGTTTAAATTGAGTTACTTCAGCTACACAAGTTCTGAACAGTCCCATACAGTCTCTAGTAAAAATAAGAAACGTCTTCAATTCTGAGAGCCCCTTTCTTCTAACTAAAGATAATAAGAGGTTGTATTTATTAAGCACCTATTACATGCCATCCGTGTCATAGACATTACCTCATTTCATCATTATGAGCCCTGTAGGGTAAGTTTTATTATTCCTATTTTACCCACTTCTGCTGTGACACATCCTCTTATTGGGGACAAGACTGCAGGCAGCCTGAAACAGGACATGAAAAATATTATGGCTGATAAACATTAGCTTCTGTAACAAGTCCTGGCCAGGGTGTGTCACAGGCTAGAAGTTTTCATTCTCTCTCAAAACACAAAGCCCACAAATTAGAGGGCATCCGGTCCTGACCATCATGCCAGCACCTGCTTCCTTGGACTCTTTTCTTTCACAACCAAAACCATTTTTCCTGAGAACTCTTTGAATCCTACACAAAAGCTGAGTCTGGTACATTCTATGGGTATTTAAGACTCAGCAATCTAGTGACTGATGGGGTGGGGAAGGGGTGTGGAGGATGGTAAGTCAGAACTCACTGGTGTTGAAAGTTTAGCAGGGCTTTGCCGCAAGAACTCAACGGAAATAATACTACTCATGGTGCAGGGTATTTTTTAAAAAGTTTGATGCAGTTCCAGTTAGGATGTAGAGAGTCAGAAGAGACTACTGTTTCCACTATAACAACAAGACCAAGCCAGGTATGCTACAAAATCATAGTTGTTTGGAAGAACATCAGAGAGGTGACAACATAAAGAAACCCAAATGAACTAAATTCCAGAAAGTGGCAAACTCTTCCTGGGTGAGAAGACAAAGATCCACCATAGATATGGAAAAGAGAAACCAGGTGAACTGTCAATGAACTGTTAACATCTGGGTGTAGGGTGAGCCAGTGGATCAGAATTCTTGGGGTCTCAGTCACAGGGTAAATCTGACCCCACCAGCAAATTCTTTGCAGCAGGCCTTCACCAAGTGCATGGGGATGGCATTCCAAAGGCTTATAATGGGTCAGGAGTCTGAGAGAGATCCCTGTGAAATGCATGGAGACTTACCTAGTACAAGGCAGGGACCTATGCTGAGGTAGGACCAGGAGAACTGAGGAAAATCCCTCTGAGCCACTCTGGGACTTCACAGAGTACTCAGCAGTGGTGTCCAAAAAATGGGAACAGGCAAATAAACTGGGAGACCTCCCTCCCAGATCTTCCAGGCCTTCACCAAGAGCACTGCAGTGAATATCTGAACACCAAGAACAGGGAAGAAGGATGGAGACAGATCTCTCAAAGAGCAGAGGCCAAGAGCAGAAGAGACAAGGGCATACATATGAAAGGTAACAAATACTAAAATAAAATAAAGTAAAATAAAATAATTACATATAATACATATATATGTTTCTTTAAAAGACTACTGACTTGCAATAAGGCAAGAAAGAAATAAAAGGCATACAGATTGGAAAGAAAGTAGTAAAACAGTAGTCATACACAGAAGCATCGCTATGTGTGCAGAAAAACCCTATGGATTCCAAAAACAAAGATTATTAAGTAAAATTGGTTGTTATTCAGAATACAATGTCAACATACAAAAATTAGTTGATGTTCCATATACTAGCAACAACTAATTGAAAATGAAAATTTAAAAACCAATGCCATTTATAATAACAATGTTAAAATCAAGTAACTAGGAATAAATCTAATGAAAAATGTGCAAGACCACCACACTGAAAACTACAAGGCACTGTTTAGAATAATTAATAACTTAAATATGTAGAAATAAATATCAGGTTCATGGATTCAAAAAGGCAATAGTGTTAGGTATCCATACCTCCAAATTGATCTATAAATAAAGATATCCCAATCAAAATCCTAGCTAACAAGTTGATTCTAAAATGTATATGAAAGGCAAAAGTCCTAGAATGACCAAAACAAAGTCTCAAAAAAAAAGAAAAGAAGTTGAAATATTTATACTACCTGATTTCAAGACTCACTAAAAAGCCACCATAATCAAAACAATGTAGTATTGACATAAGACAAACAAATCAATGAAACAAAATAGAGGGTTCAGAAATAGACCCATACATATAGTACCAATTCATTTTTTTACCAAAGTACCAACCAAGTCAATTCAATGAGAAAAGTTTTTTCAACAAATGGTGCTGACACACTGCATATCCATGTGGGAAAAAAAATGAGTATATAAAGAACCCTTACAAATTAACCGTTAAAAACACAAACAACCCAAATAAGATGGGCAAAAGATTTGAATAAATATTTCACAAAAGTAAATATACAAATAGCCAATAAGTGCAAAAAGAGCTTAACATCATTTGTCATAAGAGAACTACAAAATTAAAGCCACAATGAGACCCAGACACCCTTCACAAAAATCAACTCAAAATGAATCATGGACCTAAATGTAAAGCACAGAACTATAAAACTCTTAGAAGATAACATAAGAGAAAACCTAGATGACCTTGGGTATGGTAATACCTTTTTAACTATAACAGCAAAAATACAGTCCTTGAAAGAAATAATTGATGAGCTGGATTTCATTAAAATTTAAAACTTTAATTTTTGAAGACAACATCAAGAGAATGAGAAGACAAGCCACAAACTGAGAGAAAATATTTGCATAAGACACATCTGATAAAGGACTGCTAACCAAAAAAATACAAAGAACTCTTAAAACACAAATGACTTTAAAAATGAGCCAAGATCTTAACAGACACTTCACCAAAAAAGATATACAGGTGGCAAACAGCATATGAAAAGATGCTCCACGTCATATGTCATCAGGGAAATGAAAATTAAAACAATGAGGTACTACTACACATCTATTAGAATGGCTGACAATACCAAATTCTGACAAGGATGTGGAGCACATTGCTGGTATGGAGGCAAAATAGTACCTCCACTTTGAAAGACAGTTTGGTTGCTTTTTACATACTCTTATATACAATCCAGCAACTGTGCTCTCTAATATTTATGCACGAGTTGAAAACTTACATCCACACAAAAACCAGCACACAGATGTTTACAGCAGCTTTATTCATAATTGCCAAAACTTGGAAGCAACCAAATGTCCTTCAATAGGCAAATGAATAAACAAACTGTGGTACATCCAGACTATAGAATACTATTTAGTGCTAAAAAGTAATGAACTATCAAGCCCTGAAAAGACATGAAGGGAATTTAAATGCATATTACTAAGAGAAAGAAGCCAATCTGAAAAGCCTACATACTATATGATTCCAACTCTGTGACCTTCTGGAAAAGGCAAAACTATGGAGACAATAGAAAGATTAGTTGTTGCCAGGGATGGGGTGGAAGAGAGTTAAATAGGCAGAGTACAGAGGATTCTTAGGGCAGTGAAAACACTCTGTGTGACATTATAATGGTTGATATATGTCACTGTACATTTATCTAAACCCATAGAATGCACACCACCAAGAGTGAATCCTAAGAAAAACCATGGAGTATGATGTGTCAATGTAGGTTCATCCTCAGTAAAAACTGTACCATTCTGTCCTTTCCAATTTTTATGGAGGCTCCATTACAATGACTGATTAAATCATTAGCTATCAGCAACAGATTCAACCTCCAGTCCCTCTCCCCTCCCTGGAGGTCAGGGCAAGTACGACTGAAAGTTCCAATCCTATAATCACATGGTTGGTTTTCCTGGCAACCAGTCGCCATCCTTAGGTGCTTTCCCAAAATCACCTCATTAACATAAACTCAGGTGTGGTTGAAAGGAGTTTGTTAAGAATATCAAGACATTTTTGGATTGGGTTGTTTGTTTTTTTGATATTGAGCTGCATGAGCTGCTTGTAAATTTTGGAGATTAATCCATTGTCAGTTGCTTCATTTGCAAATATTTTCTCCCATTCTGAAGGTTGTCTTTTAGTCTTTTTTATGGTTTCCTTTGCTTTGCAAAAGCTTTTAAGTTTCATTAGGTCTCATTTGTTTATTTTTGTTTTTATTTCCATTTCTCTAGGAGGTGGGTCAGAAAGGATCTTGCTGTGATTTATGTCACAGAGTGTTCTGCCTGTGTTTTCCTCTAAGAGTTTGATAGTGACTGGCCTTACATTTAGGTCTTTAATCCATTTTGAGTTTATTTTTGTGTACAGTGTTAGAGTGTTCTAATTTCATTCTTTTACATGTAGCTGTCCAGTTTTCCCAGCACCACTTATTGAATCCAAAAACGGGCAGAATACCTAAACAGACATTTCTCCAAAGAAGATATACAGATTGCCAACAAACACAGGAAAGATTGCTCAACATCATTAATCATTAGAGAAATGCAAATCCAAACTACAATGAGATACCATCTCACACCGGTCAGAATGGCCATCATCAAAAAATCTACAAACAATAAATGCTGGAGAGGGTGTGGAGAAAAGGGAACCTTCTTGCACTGTTGGTGGGAATGTAAATTGATACAGCCACTATGGAGAACAGTATGGAAGTTCCTTAAAAAACTACAAATAGAAGTACCATACAACCCAGCAATCCCACTACTGGGCATATACCCTGAGAAAACCATAATTCAAAAACAGTCATGTACCACAATGTTCACTGAAGCACTATTTACAACAGCCAGGACATGGAAGTAACCTAAGTGTCCATCGACAGATGAATGGATAAAGAAGATGTGGCAAATATATACAATGGAATATTACTCAGCCATAAAAAGAAACGAAATTGAGTTATTTGTAGTGAAGTGGATGGACCTAGAGTCTGCCATACAGAGTGAAGTAAGTCAGAAAGAGAAAAACAAATACCATATGCTAACACATATATATGGAATCTATAAAACAACAACAAAAAAATGGTCATGAAGAATCTAGGCGCAAGACGGGGATAAAGATGCAGATCTACCAGAGAATGGACTTGAGGATATGGGGGGCAGAGGGAAGGGTAAGATGGGACAAAGTGAGAGAGTGGCATGGACATATATACACTACCAAATGTAAAATAGATAGCTAGTGGGAAGCAGTCCCATAGCACAGGGAGATCAGCTCAGTGCTTTGTGACCACCTACAGGGGTGGGATAGGGAGGGTGGGAGGGAGGGAGATGCAAGAGGGAAGAGATATGGGGATATATGTATAACTGATTCACTTTGTTACAAAGCAGAAACTAACACACAATTGTAAAGTAATTATACACCAATAAAGATGTTAAAAAAAACATATATATATTCAATAAAAGGGGCAAGGATTGTCAGTGGAAAAAAATGAATATCAAGACACCTTTATTGTTCTTATCACTTAGGAGTTCTGTGCCGGAATTGGGGACAAAGACCAAATATATATTTTTTATTGTAAGTCACAATATCACAGGTGACTTCAGGAGTTTCATGAACTCCCTGAAAATGTATGAAGAATATTACATATATATGTGCTTGGGACAGGGGAGAAGGGGTGTCCTTAGCTTTCATCAGATTTCCCAAGAAGTTTGTGACCTTTTTGAAAGAGGTTTAAAACAAATATTCTAGCCTCTCTACCCTCTCCCTTGGCAATTTCCTATGACTTCAACTCTTTCCTAGATTCCAGTGACTCTCATACTATGTAATCTTGGACAAATTACTTAACCTCACTAAGGTCTTCATCTCTAAAATGAGAGATAATAAACTAATAAAAATCTATCACACAGGACTGTTGTGAGGGTTGAATGACATAATTACATAAGGAACTTAATGCATGCCTGTTAAATAACAGACCAGGGGTCAGCTAAGTTTTTCTGTAAAGGGCCAGACAGCCAGCACAATTCCCTTGAGAAGCATTCTTTCATGCCTTTACCTCCTACCTTTTACTACCTCTGACTCCAAAACCTCTCTACTATTCTCACTCCCAGGATCTTAACTGCCTGCAGAAAAACTTCCCTTGAATGTTCTTTGAAACACAATACATCAAGAAAGGAAATAATGATTTCTCTTATCAACTGAACAGCCCTCACCAAATCTAACAGCCAACCCATTAGACATTCCCTAGATATACCAGCACTCCCATGCTTTTCTGCTTCTTCTCGGGCAATTCCCTCTGCTCCCCTTCCACTATCCACCTCTCAAGCAGCTGTTGAACTCTTACTTAACCTTCAAAACCTAGGTCAAATGTCACCACTTCTCAATGGTGTTTCCCAACATTCACCCCACAATCAGCCACAGCAACCTTGGGAGGTGAGTTGTGCCTTTTGCACACGTATGTTGTACATTCCTTTACAGTATGTGTTATGTTTATTTGTGCACATATCTACCTACCCCACTAGAACATGAGCTCCTTGAGGGAAATACTTTTTAAAGCCAGTATTAATGCAGAAATTAATCCAAATTAATGAAAACTTAATATTACAAAGAGGCAATTGAAGTAAGTCATGCAAGTTCTGGGTCAGATCCTGTCTTTATCTAAAATTTTGTTCATGGTGGATTTTTTATATTAATGTTGATTTTATTTTAAATATTGCACTAAAATATTATTTACCTTGATTACTGAGTTTGTTGATGCCCCTTTAAATTTGCACCCAAGGTGAGTGCCTCACTCTCCTCACCCTTGTTCTAACCTTGAATTAGTAACTAGCAGCTCTGGGATTCAAATCTGGGTGTCTCTGATTCCAAAACCATCTGGGTGTCTCTGATTCCAAAACCATACTACTTCCACAAGTCAAAAAGATCAGGCAATATTCAAACTCTCAAAGAGTTCATAATCTAATGGCAGATAGTGACAAATAGGTGGACAGTTACAACAGAAGTGACATCTGCCACCATGGGTGTGACTACAGAAGAGTGAGTAGCTAACCTTGCCTGAGCCCATTAGGAAAGAATCTACAAAAGAAGGAAGGCTTAAACTTAAAGGGTTTCCTTCATATGGATTATCTCACTCTCCTTAGAAGGCAGCAGCAGCTACAGTAAATTCTGGACAATTTTTCATCTCTTTACAAATTAAATGGTAACAGTCATTTACCTTCTGTATGTTTCCCATTAGATTCTGAGCTCCTTAGGGACAAGGCTGAGTGACACACAGCAGATGCTCAGTAAGTGGGGGGTGGAATGTGTGAGTGGGCCAATTAATGAAGTCATTGGCTGTAATACTGTAGCCGCCCCATTCAGTGCACACTGAGGGAGCAGCCAGCCTCCAGCACCAGGGCACTGCACAGAGACATTTGTGGACAGACAACAGGGACAACCACACCAGTCTCTTTCCTGAGAGGCATTCTGACAGACTGTCTCATCCCAGGGGCCTCGCCTGGGCGCTAGGATGCCTGGGCAAGTGCACACACGTGGGCCCATACAACGCTACCTTTGAGCAGTGCATGGAATGTGCCTCTGGATGGTATGTGCTGTGAAGAGCCTCCAGTGTCCACTGGGCAGGCAGATGGCACTGACTGGGAAGAGCCTAGTTCTGTGTCCACAGCAATACCATCTGCAGACACACTGGGCAGGGCTGGAGACACACACCAAGGAAGGAGGCAGCATGTGATGAGGGCTGAATAAGCTGCTGTGAGGTCAGACTCCAGCAGAGGACAAATGCAAGAGCCACCACTCCTTCCTTCAAGAAGGCAGCCCATCTCCGGACAGAGTCTGATGCTCCACGTAACAAAATGTGGGACTTGAACAACTAGCTCACTTTTCTCATTTACTAAATCGGGATGAAACTTCCCACCTGGTTATGAGGATTAAAAGAGTTCAGATATAAAAATGCCTTCCCCAGAGCTCGGCACATGGTAGGTGCCCAATGCATATTAGTTCTATTCTTGGTCTGCCTTATCAACCAGGTAAAGAAAATATGGCTCTAACCTAATTATAACTGGGGTTTCCCCAGAGCTGAAAGTGATGGCTACATGGAAAAATCTAGCAAAATCCACTTGTGCTTTTCCTTAGTGGAGTCCCAGGATAAGACCCAGCCCTGCCATTTATTGAAGCAGGTATTGCTACCTGCTTCAAGTGACCACATCTAGCCAGTGTTTCTTCATCCACGTAGCAGGGGTATTAAGAGTGGTGGGGACTGACAGCTCTTTGAAAAGCATCAAATCCATTGCAAGTTGTTCATTCATGAATTGGTTGGATCCACTCTTTTAAGTCTCCTGTGGGCCAGGTGCTATGTGTCCATAGCTCACGGGGTGCTGCAACAGTTCTGTGAGGCAGACCCTGAGCTCACTGAGGTAAAGCGATGTTTAAGGCACCAAAGGCAATAAAGGGCAGAGCTAGATTTGAATCCCAGATGTGACTCGCTCCAAAGCCTCAGTTTACTCCATGACTCAGCAAGTAACTCACATGTTGAACAAGGCAGCAGATTCTGTTTGTAACAATAAAAACCATTAATTTTTTAAGCCCTGCCTCAGTGAGTCACAGGGGAGATGATATCTGCGCTTGGTTTTTGAGATCGATGCTGTGGTGCCCCTGACCCAGCAACTCTTTACTTGGTTCACATGCCTATCACCCAGAAGTTCTGTTGACTGCTAAGGGATCACAGCTTGCACCCTTTACCAGAGATCTGCCTGCAGCAGATAGAATCCACCTGGCCTGCCAGTGCCTGAGAGGTTATGCACCCATCCCCCACCAAACAAAAACAAAAACAAAACAGGAGCAACCCTCAGTCAGTGCCTGACTGGTTCAGAGTAGGAAAGGCCTGACCCTGCCACAGGGGTGCTCTTCATGCTCCAGAGCTCCCTGCGGGATACGGATGAGGCAAGATTTCAGCTGAAAGTTCCTCTTTGATTGGCTTCATCCCCCCCTTACCCTGTTGCCCTCACTTCCTTACAGGTTTTCCTTCTGAGAGCACTCCCTCAATAAACCACATGCAAAACTATCCCCATTTCAGGCTCTACTTTGAGGAACCTGACCCAAGACAGTCTTAGAAATGAGGAGGAATGTGTTTTAATTAAGAAAAAAGGGAAGGACATTTCACTAAGAGGGAACGTCTTCAATTAAAAAAAATTTTTTTAAAAACTATTAAGCTCCTGCTTTGTGTCAGGTACAGCACTATGCATTGAGAGAGAGGGAGAGAGAAAAAGCAATCAAAGATGCTCCCAGCTTCAAGGGAGAAGAGGAGCTCACAGAGTTCCGTCAGAACAGAGCAGTTTTGCGAGAAGTGTAGTCAGGGTTGCATTTTAGAAAGATGCTCCTTGTCCTGGCAGGACGTTGGGAGATTAACTGGACTGGAATAGACAGAGACTAGAGGCAGAAAAATTGGATGTAAGATGGCATTATCAAAATGACTTAATTACAGTTAGGATGTATGTTGGAAGGGAAAAGAGCACAGCATTAGAGAAAAAACAAGTAACTAAAAATGTGAAACACTTATTACTAACATTTTTTGGAACTTTAATGCAGTCTGTTCCTGATGACTTTCCCTCTCTCCAATGAGTGTTTATTCCAGGGCTCAGGGATCTAAATAATTCTAAATCCAATTCAACTGGGAGTCCCTCTGGTGCCAGGCCCTGTGCTGGGTGCTGGTCCCTGCCCTCGAAGCATCCACAACCTGGTGGACGTATGGGACAGCTGCCCTGAGGATTCAAAAACAAGTCAGCAATAATCTTTTCTTTTTAATCTTCCCCTAGCCCCATTTGTAATATTTCTCATTTAATGGATTCTAATCCAATGCGTTATTGATGAATAGTATAATTTGGGCAAGACCAGAGAGTCGTGATCATCCAGTGCTTCTATAAAGGCTGCTGCAGTTTGAAAAGATCATAAGTCCCAACATCAGAAAGACCTGGGATCAAATCCCAGCTCGGCCTTTCGCTGGCTATTTGCCCTCAGCAAATACGTTAACCTCTTTGAGCCTCATTTCCTCATCTAAAAATTGAGAGCTATAATATCTATCTTTAAAAGTGTTTGAGAGAATTCAATAGGACAAGAAAAATAAAGTGTTTAGGATAGTGCCTGAATCAAAGTAGATGCTCAATAAGTGGAAGCGATTTTATTACCATTGTTTAAATCCTTCTTCAGTTCTTCAGTCATTTCCAAACGTGGACTGAGGGGAGATATTGATCTCCAGCCAGCTTCCTCATCGGACCTCTCATCTCCTGATTTGCCAATCACTGTGTCACCCGAAGGGCTACTGTTAAAAACAAATGTCATCATGTTCCATAAGAGCTGGTATGAGGTTTCTGGACAATTATTGGCTCTGGCGGGTTAAGTGGCATCTAAAAAGTGCATAGGAAATATGTATCCTGGCACAATACTCTAAGAAGTGAGCCTTTGTTCCCTCCACTGCTTTACTCTCAAAGCAAGGTTACATCTGTCCATGTTCCACAAGCCTGGGATGCCAGAGAGACACGGCCAATAGGCGGGGCCCCACGGTGGAAGAACCCAGTATCTCAGCTGCACCCAGAGGCCAGGAGCTTGGGGGAAATGGGGGTGATCAGCTCCCCAGTTGCCCGCAAGGCTGCCTCCAGGCCTGCTGCAAGAAGAGACAGAGACTGAGGAGGCCATTACTGCAGCTCCCTACTCCCAACAAGATTCTAATATCAGAGGCCTTGACATCTCTGCTATTTTAGGTCTAAGGAAGTAGGCATCTGAAATTTCAGAGCTATGGGCCATTCCCCTCATCCCCAGAAGATCCTCAGATTGCATTCACCACCATTAATGGAACAGGCCACATTATTAAGTAGTAAGTTCCATTGAGAGGGGAATACAAATTCTTCCTGGGATATTATTGAGAAGAGGACCACATTCTGAGAAAGAATCTCTTTCTTCTCAAAGAGCTGATATTTTATGGAGTCCTGAAAAGTTACAGAAGGAATTAGAACGACAATAGGGTGAGGGCCCGATCCTATGTTTCACTAACCGTCATTCCAGCAAACTTTTCTTCAGTGCCACAGAGCAGGCTGGTTTAAGGCAAACATTTTGATGCAGGGCAGGTTAGTGAAAAAAACATTCAGAGAACAAGCTCACATTCCCAAATGTTCTCACTTGTACCTGGGCAGGAACACCAAAATGGGCGCAAGGTGACATCAGGTGCCAGAAAGTGTAAACTGAGAGTCAGGGTCCTTTTCTTGTTCTTGGCTCTGACACCAGGGCTGTATGACTTTCGACTGTCTCTAGTCCTCTTTGGGCATCAGTTCCCTATGCCATAAAATAAGGCAATTGGACTAGATTACTTTAACTCAAATGTCCATCATGTGAGCCCACCTTTACTATGTTTTCTGTATAAATATACACCACATTGTGATTTTTGTCATATCCACACATCATCTGTACTATTACATTTTCATATTATATTTGGTTAAAATTGCCACGTTTCCTTTTTTTCTTCCTTGAAATTGATTTTAAAAGGAAGCCTGATAGAATTACCATGAATGGAAACCATTATCACTTGCCAGAACAGAAGGCAGCCATAAAAATAAATACAGTGAAAACAAAACAATGCTTTTAATTATCTCTGAAAAGTGCTGCCTTTCGAGGATGGGCTCCCTGATGCCTACTCTCTGTTTTTGAAGCAAAGAAATTAGTAAATGGTAAAGAGGTGTTAAGGATATTCCAACACCTATTTGAGACTTTTCCCTAATCAAAAAAAAAAAAAAAAAAAACCTGAAAAGAGAAAAAAGACTGATAGAGACTTAAAGGTAAAAAACTTCTCTCTACAAGACTGTATCTTTATCACCTAATTTATCTCAATGCCCCTATGGTTTAGGAAACAACTGATAATTTCTAAGGTCTTCTCCCATATTGATATGCCATTTGGGCCCTACTGTACAGAAAGGATGATCATAATTAGTGGAAAACCTGAGTTACAGACTATTCTGAGAGAAATGACTTTCAATATCCAAATAGAGACATTGTCAGAATGTTTTCCAGTTGAAGGACCTTGAACATGCATTAACAAACAAATGGTTTGTGATTTGCCTAGTCATCATCTATTTTCAAATAAACACTTCTAAATGATTTGGCAGTGCCTAAAAAATCATTCACCCTCCTGAGTAATTTAAACAGCACTCCCCCAAATTCTTGTTTATGCTATCAACTTGCTTAATGAAGCATTTTGTCAGGCAGTATGCAAAGATAAATTTAACCAGAACTTATGTTATCAAATTAACACAACTTCCAAATTAGTGAAGTTCAGATTAATCATGACATCAAAGAGAGTATTACGAAAACAAAATGCCAATGGATATTTTGGCTGTATGTTCATTATGATGAATGTGTTGGATTCATACAGCAAAGCCTTCATTATAGGACTCTCCAAGGCACTCCTTTCCTTGGAATCATTTAAATGTGATAATATTTGTCTTACTTAGACAGATATAAAATGAGGGAAGGCAATGCCCCTCAAATATCCCTGAAAGATCTTATAATAATTGACATGTCTAGGCTCTGGACTAAGACAGAATATTCATTAACCTTAATTTTTTTCTTTCCTAAATTTTTGCCTTTTTGCTTTTGCTAATTCTTTATGTGATCTTGGACAAGTTCCTTCTTCTTTCTGGAATTAATTTCCCATATTTAAAAAGGAAGACGGGATGTTGGACTAGGGCAGAAGTCAGCAAACTTTTTCTGTAAACGGCCAAATAGTAAAGATTTTCAGCTTTGTACACCATATGGTCTCTGTTGTAACTACTCATTTAGTCTTTGTAGCAAGAAAACAGCCACAGGCAACATGTAAACAAATGAGCATGGCTGTGTCCCAATAAAACTTTATTTACAGAAACAGATGGTGGGCCATATTTGGCCCACTGGCCTATAGTTTGCCTTTCCTAGACTCAAGGATCTCTAACTTCTGGCCCTGATATTGTTTTTATCTAGAAGCGAAGGAAGTTGCCAAGGTCTGTCATTTGACAGAGCCAGGATTAAAACCCACGTCTCTGAATTTTAAGTCCAGGGTCATTCCTCCATAGCAGACTAATCAATCAAGAAACTTGTAGCTACATGATAAAGCAAAAAGTGCTGTCATACAGAATAGGAAGAATTTCTGTTACCATTTCAAGTATAATTACTTTGAAGTTACTTTAGCAGTGAGTCATTAGGTTCCATGATGAAGGTGGCGTTAAGTGTTCCCCATTGCCAAGAAATGTATCAGATTGTAAGAGAAAAACTCAAGAAGGCTGAATGAGAGCAGAAAAGCAGATCTGAATATTCGTCATTTCCCCATTGCCAAGAAGTGTATCAGATTGTATGAGAAAAACTCAAGAAGGCTGAATGAGAGCAGGAAAGCAGATCTGAATATTCGTCAAAGTCCCACAGTGAAAAGGAAACTATTTCCTCTTCACCTCACATGTGCACAGCATTACATAGTTTATAACAAAACACTTTCATATCTGTTATTTGATTTCATCCTCACAATATCTCTGTGAGGTGGGATTCATTGCTTTATATTAATGTTCTTCCCAGTCTCAGTCAGGTAAGCCAAGCACCTTCCCGCCCAGTGGTTTCAGTCTTATTCTCCCCATTCTACAAATAAGAACTGAAATAACCAGCTTGGAGGTCAAACAGCTGGGGAGGTAACAGAGTCCAAAGTCAAACATAAAACAGGCGATTCAAAATCCACAATTTTGACATCTCATCAGGCTGCCTCTCCTTAAGGACAGAAAACACTTGGTATAGTACATAGCATATTAGGGACTTCAAATTTTAATGAATAGGATAGGATAGGGTAGGATAGGATAGGACAGGACAGACAGAACAGAATAGAAAGCACTTTCCCCTAGACAACACAAAAATTAGGATAATAGAGAAGCTGTAGTTTAATGAATTAGATCAGTTTTTCCCCCTTTCCATTTCCCTTTCTTTTAGTTCAACCTACCCACTCCATAAAGATGCTCTTGTAAACCTCCCTAGAGATGCTTAAAGAATTAACTGAATAGCATCTTAGTATCTGTAGCATCTCAAAAGAAATTCTATTAAGAACCACTATTTCAGAACTACCATATGACCTAGCAATCCCACTACTGGGCATATACCCTGAGAAAACCATAATTCAAAAAGATACATGTACCACAATGTTCACTGCAGCACTATTTACAATAGCCAGGACATGAAAGCAACCTAAATGGCCACTGACAGATGAATGGATAAAGAAGATGTGGCACATATATACAATGGAATATTACTCAGCCATAAAAGAAACAAAATTGAGCTATCTGTAATGAGGCGGATGGACCTAGAGTCTGTTACACAGAGTAAAGTAAGTCAGAAAGAGAAAAACAAATACAGTATGCTAATGCATATACATGGAATCTAAAAAAAATGGTACTGATGAACCTAGTGGCAGGGCAGGAATAAAGACACAGACGTAGAGAACAGACTTGAGGACACGGGGGATGGGGAAGCTGGAACGAAGTGAGAGAGTAGCATTGACATATATACACTACCAAATGTAAAATGGATGGCTAGTGGGAAGCTGCTGCATAGCACAGGGAGATCAGCTCGATGCTTTGTGACCACCTAGAGGGTTGGGATAGGGAGGGGATATGGGGATATATGTATACACATAGCTGATTCACTTTGTTGTACAGCAGAAACTAACACAACATTGTAAAGCAATTATACTCCAATAAAGATGAAAAAAAAAAAAAGAACCACTATTTATTAAGTACCAACTATGAGCCAAGCACTGTGCTAGGTATTTTCCCAACATTGTCTAATTTAATCTCTAAAAGACCTCTACCAGGTGGGCAACATCAGCTCCATTGTGGGTAAGGAAACTGAGGTCCAGAGAGGTTGGGTTCCCACAGTCACAGAGGAAAGGCCAGAGCAGAGATTTGACCCTGGACCTAATTCTAAAGCTCTTGTTCTTTGTACTGTGAGGCTGCCTCTCAAGAAATGAATGGGTTTCACCTCATAGTTAGGGAGTAACTGTGACCTGGTCATAGGAGAGGTGAATCCTTACCCAGATACCCCCTAGAACATCATCTGGTGACCACCTAAGAAAGCTGTAAACCAGTGCTACTCAAAGTGATGCTACCCCAATAGGCAGCATCAGCATCATAACATGGGGGCTGGTTAGAAATCACATTCTCAGGCCCCACCCAGACCTACTGAATAGAATCTCTAGGGACAGGACCTGAGAATTTGTGCTGGGAATCTCTCCAGGTGATTCCGGTGCCCACCAAACACTGAGAATTTCTGCTGTACAGGCATCTCTGTGCAATCAGTGGCAACTTAAACTATTAGCCAAAGACTGGGAAAATCAGATAGGAAAAGGAATGCATCTTCCTCCAAAGATGCAGTCTCTTGTGGAATGGAGAACTGAACCCAGGGAGCTTCACTTCAGGTTCCACTCCCACAATTAGGAACTCATCCATCCTTTGCAGTGAGAATAAAGGCTGAAAATGAAAGAGGCAAATCAGAATGTTCTATGGCAAAGCCAACTCTGCCCTAGGAAACTTTGGGCCCTATTTCGCTCACCTTCACTACACCCTCAGTTCATCAGAGGAACTCTATCTCTGGTCAATTAGTGAATGTAAACCTCCCAACAAATCAGGGCTTGCTTTTCTCTTTGTGGTTCTTTATTGCTCGTTTATATGCATTCTCACAGCAGATATTGAAAACAAAAGTACTCTCCTAGGTTTCCATCTTGGCAGTCCTTTTGCTTTTGAATAGGTTGATACTACAAAGTATGGATTACAGATGCCTGAAGAATATTTATTAACTCTAAGGGAGGAAAAAAAGTTATGAAATAAAGTAGTTATTTAAATCCAATTCTACTTACTAATAATGTCTTGCCTTATTTTTCTTAAATCAAACTTAAATGTGTGGTCAAAAAACTATCTGACTTCACTTTATTTTGGAAACTTCTTAACGTTGCAAAGCAATGGCCCATAATCTCAGCATACTAACATAATTATTTTCATTTTGCCCATTTCATTTCCATTTCAGGCTGTGTTTTCATATTCATATATAATTTTGCCTGGTGGTAATCACACAGTAGAAGTGAAATTTAAGTCTTGCTTTTTTGCTGGTTAAAGTTTCAAGTGAGTTTATGCATTACCTTCATGATGATCATTTTTTTTTAGTTTTTTTATCCTTTTTTTAAAGAGTTTTATTTTATTTATATTTTGGATGTATTGGGTCTTTGTTGCTACATGCGGGCCTTCTCTAGTTGAGGTGCAAGGGCTTCTCATTGCAGTGGCTTCTCTTCTTGCAGAGCACGGGCTCTAGGTGCGCAGGCTTCAGTAGTTGTGGCACACAGGCTCAGTAGTTGTGGCTCACGGACTCTAGAGCACAGGCTCAGTAGTTGTGGTGCATGGGCTTAGTTGCTCCAAGCATGTGGGAACTTCCCAGACCAGGGTTCAAACCCGTGTCTCCTACATTGGCAGGTCACTGCGCCCAATCATTTTAAATTTCTAGACAATGGACTCATGTATTGGCATTTCACTTAAGCACACCACAATGGGTCAGGAAGTATTTATTGAGCTCCTACTGTGTGCCAGATGCAATTCCAGGGCCCCAGGAATCTAGCAATCAATAAGATAAAGTCTCTGCTCTCAAGAATGCAGCAGTGGACCGCTCTGGGGGGGGGGGCGGGGATACTTTTGCTCTTGCCTACATGAATGACACCCCTGGAGCACAGTGCACAGTCTGTGTGGATCCCACAGAGAAGATGCTTACTTAGGGCAGATTCCTTTAATTCCTTTAGGGGGTGGGTGAATGGAAATAAGGGCCAGGTGCAGGCCTAGGTATATACAGACAGTCCCTGACTTATGACAGCTCAACTCAATGATTTTTCAACTTTACGATGATGTGAAAGTGATTCGCATTCAGTAGAAACCATACTTTGAATTTTGATCTTTTCCTGCGCTAGTGATATGAGGTACCACACTCTCTCATGAGGATGGGTGGTGGCAGCGAGCTGCAGCTCCCAGTCAGCCACAAAGTTACGAGGGTGAACAACTGATAAACTTAAACCATTCTGTACTCATACAACCATTCTTTTTTTCACTTTCAGTACAGTATTCAATAAATTACATGAGATACTCAACACTTTATTATAAAATAGGTTTTGTGTTAGATGATTTTACCCATCTGTAGGCTAAAGTAACTGTTCGGAGCACATTTAAGGTAAGCTGGGTTAAGCTATGATGTTCCGTAAGTTAGGTATATTAAATTCATTTTCAACTTACAGTGGGTTTACGGGGACATAATATGCCCGTGGCTGTCGCTACAAATTACCAAACTGCTCCCCTAAGGCATTATACCAATCTTCACTGCTCCCGGAGACAGCAAGCCTGCTGTTTTCAACAGAAACTCATCAGCACTGAGTGTTAACTTTTTTCTTTTTTTTAAACAAATGCCGGGGCTTCCCTGGTGGTGCAGTGGTTGAGAGTCTGTCTGCTGATGCAGGGGACACAGGTTCAAGCCCTGGTCTGGGAGGATCCCACATGCCGCGGAGCAACTGGGCCCGTGAGCCACAACTACTGAGCCTGCGCGTCGGGAGCCTGTGCTCCGCAAGGAGAGGCCGCGATAGTGAGAGGCCCGCGCACCGCGATGAAGAGTGGCTCCCGCTCACCGCAATAGGAGAAAGCCCTCGCACCGAAACGAAGACCCAACACAGCCAAAAATTAATTAATTAATTTTTTAAAAACACAAATGCCAATTGAGTTAGTTCACAATAGTCCCTGAAGAGAAGCTATGGATTTAAATACACATGCTCCCTAGGGATCTTATTCTTCCTCCAGGTACTTCCTTTAGTATCTAAGATGATGCTATCAGATCCTGAAGGTCAGAGTTAAAATGGGACACTGATATGTTTGAATAGTCTTCCTAGAGCTAAAGGCAGGAGAAGGTTTTTCCACTGAGGTTTAAGTTTTCTCTGTGGGATAACCTGGCTCTATGTTCTATGCGAAGGAAGGAGGAGGAGTGAACAGGTCATTCCACCAATCCTTACTATCTCCTCCTCCCTAACTCTGAGAGGCAGCACACTCCTCAGGAGCTGGCTCTCTCTTCTCCCATCACTGGTCCCTCCACAGCCTTCTCCATGCTCTCAGTGGCTCCCACTCCCAGCCCAGACACTTCCTCCTTAGCCAGGTCTTGCCTGACTCCTGCCTGGAACACAGAGCTTCCCCCACCTCCCTCCTTGTTGGGGCAGAGCTCACCTGAGGCCCTTTGCTCTAGGAAAGGTGAAGTTGCCTTTTCACCCAGACCTCCCCTCTCAGATCCTGGAGGCCAGGACCTACCCTTGACTTCCTACTGCCCCCAGCAGTGACACATGGCTGGCTCATGATAGATGCTCAACAGATACCTGCACGGTCCAATAAGGCAGAAGAGTCCGAAAGAGGATAAATACTCTGGAAGACTGATAGTCAATTAGAAGCCATGGTCACCACCTTGATGTGATCCTTGGCAATCTTGCAGAAGGTGAGAGACATTAGAGGGTCTTGTATATTCTTCCCATATAATCCTAATCACTCTTTCCTTTTTATTTTCAGTTATCCTTAATTCAGACCCTGCTGATGCTCACTAAAGTTCCTCAAGTCCTCATGCTATTTTGTCCCATTTTTTAACCCTACCTGAACTCCCATTTCAGAACAGAAAAAAACATATCGTATTGCTCCTGTGTCAAAATGAAAAAAATTGTTTAAATCTCATATTTCATCAACACCTTACAGTAATACCTTCTTCTCAACCCTTAAAAACCACCCTGAGCAGTGGGTGTATTGTTATCCCGTTTCACAGGTAGGGAATCAAACCTCAGAGAGGTTAAGCTATCTGCCTGGAATCTCAGCCAGGAAATGGCAGGCAGAATTGAAACCCAGGCAGGCTTTCGGTGGTGGGCTCTTTCCTTTGTACTATTGCTACAGTCAACACCAAATGCCTGATAAATGTCAGAAAACAGTTCTCCTCCTAGCTTGGCCACTTACTTCCATGAGAATATTCATAACCATTGCCTTCTTGCGGCATGCTGTGCTTAGCAAATGGGAGTAAATGCTAATGCTGTCCCGACGTCACAGGACTATAAAAACGAGAACCATGGGCCCCAAAAGCTAAGCAGGAAAGCTGGAGTCTTTGATGTGTCCTTGTGTTGCTCATCTGAACAGCTTGTTCCAAGGCATAATATCTACTTTGAGAAAGCCTCAGCATGGCTCTGAGGGCTAGGTTACAAAACCCATAAATCAGAGTGACACTCAGGTTTACAACATCTCAGTCTACTCTTCATAACCGAATTCACACACCTCAGGTGAGTCGGGGAACTGAGCTTGTGAGCGTGGCCTCTGGATTTGAACAAGGAAAAATGTCCACACTGGAAGGGTCTTAGATAATACTCAGCCCAATTCTCTTGTTTTACCCACAAAGAAACTGAGGCCCAAGTTTCTGGCCCTACTCTGACCTTCAGTCTCCCCATCTGAGGTCAGCTCATTCCTCCCTGAAGGCTCTTCCTAATTTTACCTCTGTGAGGCTAAGAAGCCCCATAAAGGCTCAAACTCAGCTCTTCAGACTGGAAGTGCACTGCTAGAGTCAGGGAACAGGGCCAGCGACCATAAACAAAGATGGAGCAGAGAATGCTTCTAAGACAGGAAAGAGAAGGAGCCACAGCACATTTGGGGCCACAGATGGCCCTCCTTGGTTGTATAAATGATAATGGAGACCAATTCCACTTCCTGTCCCACAAACAGTCCAAACCTTTGGAACAAGACACAAGGTGTGAGCCAACTGTGTTACGTGTACGCACAAGAAAATGAAGGCTAATAAAAGGTAGCCAATAAAAGGGCTGGTACCCCAAATGGAGATAAGCAAAAAACAAAAAGGAGTCAATGTTTTACTAGCCAGCTACACTGTCTTAATTTTAAGGACAATAATTTGAATAGAAAAGGAATGAGGAGTAGGTCATTCATAGACTCTTAAGAGTAAACCTGCAGAGGTTGAATTGTATAGCTAGCTTTGAATGTGGAACCAGTAGAAAAATCAACCATGGGGCTCGGGCGCCTCCTCGTGGCAGAGCTCAATTACTGCAGGGAGGATTCCTCTACACCCACCTGGAGCCATTAGCTCTACCCAGGATTCACTATGATGTGGTCAATAAACATTAGTTGAGAGTTTTCCATGTACCAGCTCTGGACTATGTGCCTTCGCATACCTAATCTCACTAATGTTCACATTATGAGAATATCATTAGGCCCATTTTATAGACGATGAAAGAGAAGCTTAAAAAGCTTAAATCGCTTGTCCAGAGTTCCCAAGCTAGTAAGGACTCCAACCAAGATCTGAGAAATTCCCAGTCCAGGGCTCCTTCCTCAACATCACACTGAGTACAGAGTGTTGAGGACACAGATATGAACAAGATCTAGCCCCTAATGGGATATTTGATCCATGTTCACATATTTTAACTGGGCAGACCGACTCATATTAAATAATCAGAATTCAGAGTCCTAAGTGCTGTTTGCACAGAGGTAGGAACTGAGTGAAATCAATGTGCTCGGGACCCCAGCACTCACTGTCCCCCCCACCCCCAGGGCATCCCTGACCAGAATCCTGGGTGGAGCAGGGAGTTGGTCTATGAACCTCAGCTCATTTGTGGACATGGCTTAAAGAACTGCCTCCCTTTCCACCTGACACCTGGGTAAGAAATGAGACCCTGGCTTGAATAACTGTAAAAACAGACATCATTAACCAGTCTAAACCCTTAAATGCTCCAAGTCAAGGCAGAGTCGAAAGAGAGTTAACAAGGCCTCCAATTTGTCTTTTACAGTGTTTGATATGTCAGGTCAAGAAGATAGGAAACCTGTGGGAACTCCACGCCGAGAAAGTCAAGGCTGTTATTTTGGTTTGTTGACAGGAGTGACAGGTTAAGAAATGACTGTGGCCACACAAGACCTGGGCATCTATTTTTGCAAGGTACCAGAATGCCATTTTCTGTCTGGCACTGATAGCAAACCATCCCACAAGAGAGAAAAACAGTTACAGATTTCTTCTGGAACTAGCCTTCTTTTATATACATGAAACCTATACTGGGGCAGTGGGGGTATCTTTTTGCATGGATGCTTAATAAATACATTTTTATAGAAATAACATCATACTTTACACACTACTTTACAAACTGGTTTTCATCCAAACTGTGAATAATTTCTCATATTACTTAAATACTCCTCTACCTCATTTTTTGGATAACTGTCCAGAACTCTAATCTGTAGATATATCTTAAAATATACAATTAAAAATAGAAAATGAAATTCATATGGCTTCAAATTTTTATTACAAAATTTTTTTTGTAAAAATACTCAGAGCTAATAAGTCTTTGTTACAATTTCGTTTTTTACATTTAAATCTGTGTGTGACATTTTTTTCTGAATACTTAGCCAGTAAGTCAGCATCTTTTATTCATGTAAGGTAGAGGTTAAGAGCATGAACTGTGGTGTTCAGTCTGGGTTCAAATTCCAACTGCAGTGTACTAAGCAGGTGACTTCACGCTGCAAGTGACTGCACCTAAATTTCATTCCCCTTGTCTGTAATAAATAAGAAATGATAGTCCATGCCTTCTGCTGCAGGAAGTAAATAACAGACAACAGATAATGCTCAATAAATGTTAATTATCTGTACTTTTCCCTATTAATTCAAAATACTATCTCTATCCCATTTTATATATATGTGTATATATATGTATATACACACACACACACACACACACACACACTTGTGTGTTTTTCTGAGGTTTTTATTCTGTTGCACTGTTCTATCTGATTACTCTTGGACCAATAGAACACTGTTTTAAGTATTTTACTTTTATAATTAGTTTCAATAAAACTGAGGTGTGCCTCTCCTCATTATACTTTTTTACATTTCTTAGCTTTTCTCATAGAATTTGAGGATCATTTTTGCCAAGTTCAAAAAAACTCATGAAAATATTTATCAAAATTTCATTAAAGTTATGGTTTTTTAATATAAAATATTCCAATCAAGAAATCACAAAATAACTCAATTTAATCCAGTCTTCTTTCATGCCTCTCTGTACCATATTATAGTATACAAAAGTCCTGCATATTTCTCAAATGTATTCCTTTTTAAAATCTTTCCTATTGCTTTATGTTTAGGACCTACCCACATTAGATTTTCCAGCTCTTTTTGATGATATTCATTCATTCATTCATTCACTCAACAAATATCTATGGAGTACCTACTATGTGCCAGGCACTGGACTAAGAGCTTAGAACATATTTGTGAATTAAATTCACACACACACACATACACACCACTGCTCTTGTGGAGTTTACATTCTAGTGGAGGGAGACAGAAAATAAAAAATAAACATGATCAATAGGCAAATAACATAATATTTCAAAATATGTTAAGTACTATGGGGAAAAAGACAAAATAGGAGGAAATCAGGAGTATTGGGGGAATGCAATGTTAAATAGGGTGGTCAGAGTAGGCCTCATTGAGAAGGCATCTCAAAAAAGGACATGAAAAAAGTGAGATAGAGCTGTCTACAGGAAGCATTCTAAACAGAGGTCGCAGTCAGTGCAAAGGCCCTGATGGGAAAGCATGGCCAGCACGGACAAACAAGGAGGCCGTGTAAATAGGAAACCTAATGATATATGTATGGCTCTTTAAGGATAAGACTCAGTACTCATGCCAGTAGTGAAACCTTGGAAAAGGCAGCACCCACAAAGACATCCTTGAACTTCAAATGAGTCAGCAGTCTCGGTGTCTTATGAGGTGGAACCACCTTGACTGAACCATGCGTCTCTGAACCGAAGGCCCCTCTCTTATGCCTTGAAACTAGACCTCTCAAGGCAGGTCTCATACACTGCAGGACAATTAGAATCCCTGCTCCCTGCCTGCTAATTGCCAGCAACACATCCTGTCGTTATGACAATCAAATCAACCCCAAACTTCTTCCAAATAATTGTCAGCTGAGAAGCTCATGTGGGGCCATCAGGAATCATAATTCTAGGCAAGTCTTGCTATCAGAGTCTTGCTGGCTTATTCATGACAAGGCATACTATGTTGGTAACTGAACAGGGATTCCCTATGCTTCACATACTAGCCAGATTGGCAGGAAAATTGACATTATGCTTTAAAAATGAAGTTCAGAGAGGTGAAGAATCTTGTTCAATGCTACACATAGCTGGTAAGTGAAGGAATCAGGATATAAGCCCAGACCTTCTGACTCCTTTTACACATATATGATAATTTAACTCTTAACTGCTGTCCACAGAACAACAATTATACTATCGGCAATTCTAAGTTCACTCAGCTCATTTCAATTTAAATAAAAGTTTTCCACATTAAGAGAAGACAAAGGGAAAAAATGGGCCTAATCCTATGTAATTTGACATTATAAATAATAACAGCATTAATAATAACTAATGGTAATTAAGTGTGTACTAAATGCCCAGTACTGTGCTAACCAGCTTACCTGGATTTCTTACTTATACCTTTACAATATAGGTATAGTTATGACCACCCTCTCTAAAACTTAGAGGTAAGCTTAGAGAAGTAACTTGCCAAGGTCATGCAGAGAGAGAGAGGTAGAGATGGGGTTTGATACCCACAGTTACTCCTTTAACCATTAGGCTGTATCACCGTGAAATAGTCATGCTTCCTTGCACTTCTACAGCAGCAATTAATAAACCATATGAGAATAACTTGATATATTCTACATCAGGCTTTCACACAAAACTCCAATACAATGCCTCTTTTTTTCAAATTTTCTGTACAACAAATCAGCTAGTCTAAATAACAGATCCCAGAGTGATGTCTATAAATTACCCCCTAATTACCAGTAGAAAAGTTGTTTGGCTGAATTTAGGAACACTTGAGAGTCACTGGTTGCCTTTTGGTAACTTTTAGCACCTAAGTTATTTTTAAAAGCAAATCACACTTAAAGCTTTTTATCTGTCAGGCCATAAAGGTTTCTTGAGTGTCAAATGAGTTTTGATGAACACTGTAGGTGAATTGTACAATGAATCCAGGCCATATGCTTTACATTTCCCCAGAAATACTATACACTGGAGTTATAGCAACAAGGGACAAAATCTTGCCAATGTCTATCACTTTTTGCCAAACACAAAATATTTGAAAAAATCTTATACCACACTGAAACAAGTCTGAATTTCCTCTTTTTCTACTAAACCATTCAAGACATTTAATAGCCGGAATAAATCACAGAGTGTAAAATGTTCAAGTGGGAGAGTCACAGGAGAATCAGTTTTGGAGTTATTAAGAGACAAATGAACAATAATACTAATGACAATTTTTACCTCTCCTAAAGCACTCTCTGCCACCCAGTTCCAATTCTGGAGTTTTATCTCAAGAGTTAGAAACCAGCTCTATCATAAGTAGAAATCGATTCTCATGGAAAAATACTCTCCAAATACAGACAACGCTAAGGAAGACGGAAGAAAAATAAAAGAAAATTACTCAAGAAAAAAAAAGAGCCAAAGGGACTCGAAAGATCACTCAGCCCAATCTTATCTCAATATTTTATAAGAAGGTAAAATTATATTCTCAAATGATTATACAACTTACATGATGATTGTTTTTTAAATGATTATACAATTTGTTAGCAGCAGAAATTAGATCGCTTAATGTGTTTATCTGTTTGTTCATGTATATGTAATTTTAACCCCCTAACACTTCCCCAAAATTAAGATCATCAAAACTGAAAGATATCATCAGTTAAGGAGGGAAATAAATGTATCAAAAGCCACAGCTAACAGGGCTAAGAGAGTTACTATAACAAAACATTAAATGTAACTTTGCTATTTCTGGCATCCAAAGCCAAAGAGAGAGAGAGAGAAGTTATAGACTCTTATTGCCTTACACAGATTTGTTGATTACTCTTTGTCAGGTGAGATAAGCATTTTCCTGATATTAATTTCTGGAAGGAATTTATCACTCTGTACTTCATTAGAGGGACACTGAAAATCATCCCCAGTAACACCCTCCACATTGATTCTACTAAAGGTATACAGATTTCTTCCCATGGTCATTTATAAAAGTTAAGGCATGACATTAAACTGTTCCTCAGTGATGCTTTTTTCTTGCAGGTGACTGAGTTATTATGGCCCAAGTATGCATGTTGATGCTGGTTGGTCTTAATGGCTATGAGGACAGAGTTTAGAATACAGAGATGAATGGATGAAATGTCACTCAAATTTACTTCCTCAAACAGCAACAGCCCTGGCCTAGCTCTGAACAAGGGCTGGATCAGTCCTCACTGAGATATACTCTCTGGTGAGACCCAAAAGTGTTGGTTTTACTGGTTGACAGGATTCATACCCTTGGGTGGATATGTTTAACAAAATAATATAAAACAAGAAAGTGACAAAAGATCTTGAAAACTTTATGACACTGCAGTAATAATGTTCAGTAATGGCCTTCCTTACATAGTCTCTTCCCATACAGACTCAGGCTTGGCCATGTAACGTGCTTTCACCAATGTGATTTGTCCTCAGACCACCATGTGCCGAAGCCCAGAGTAGCTTACTGGGGAACAAGAGACCACGTGGAACAGAGAGGAGGTGTCACAGCTGAACAACTGATTTGTCAACGACCAGACATGTGAGTGAGGTTATCCTAGATCATCCAGGCCCAGCCAACTGGTCAGCTAACTGAAGGACTGCCCGGTCAACAACCAACTCATAAACAAAAATAAAATGGTTGTTGTTTTAAGCCATTACATTTTGGGGTGGTATTTATGCATCAGTGCTAACTGAAACAGATACCCACTGCAAGCAAATCCTTAAGTGAGAAAGAGATTTGAAAATATATTGGTCATTTTAATCTCTAGATGAAGTGGTTCTCTGTCCCTGGTTTATAAGTGAGTGATGTTCCAACAATCTGTAGAAGTGCTGTACAGAATTCAAAATACATTTTCCCATAGAAACACTGACCAAAATGATGACTGAGTTCCTGTCCTGTCCACAAAGGTATATTTAACCAATATACGGTCTTACTTAAAAAATACATTAAGGGGACTTCCCTGGTGGGACAGTGGTTAAGAATCCACCTGCCAATGGAGGGGACACGGGTTCAAATCCTGGTCCGGGAAGATCCCACATGCCGCAGAGCAACGAAGCCCATGCGTCACAACTACGTAGCCTGCGCTCTAGAGCCCGTGAGCCATAACTACGGAGCCCACACAACACAATTACTGAAGCCTGCGCGCCTAGAGCCCGTGCTCCACAACAAGAGAAGCCACCGCAATGAGAAGCCCGCGCACCACAACGAAGAGTAGCCCCCGCTCGCCGCAACTAGAGAAAGCCTGCGTGCAGCAGTGAAGACCCAACACAACCAAAAATTAATTAATTACTTAATTAATTTTTTAAAAAGAAAAAGAAATACATTAAGATGTAAAAATGTTAAGCAATTATTATAAGTAAAGTAGAAAGTGCAAATGAATAAGCAAATTTAAAATATGAATGATGGTATCTGACAAAACCAAGCTCATTTTTAGATTTTTTTCTTAATTACCTAAGCCAATGGTTTCTGTGGTAAGCAGCAACTGACATGGCTTCCAGTGATCCTCCATCCTGGTATTCATGCCACTGTATAATCCCCTCCCACTTGAGTGTTGGCTGGACCTAGTGACTTACTTCTAATGAATAGAATATGGCAAAGTGATGGGATGTCACTTCCATGATTAGGTTACAAAAGACTGACTTCCATCTTGCTGGTATTCTCTCTCTACTGCCTACTCAGCTTGCACACTTTGATGAAGCAAGCTGCCAAGTTGGAAAGATTCACATGGCAAGGAAATGAGGGTGGCCCTCTGGCTAACAGCCATAAGAAACTGAAGCCCTCACCCCAAAGCCTATGAGAAGCTGAATCCTGCCAACCATATGAGCGATCTTATAAGCAGATTCTTCCCAAATCAGGCCTTGAGGTGAGACGGCAGTCCAGTGAACACCTTGACTGCAGCCTTCTGAGAGATCCTAAAAGAGAGGATGTAGATCGGCCATGCCTGGATCCCTAACCCACAAAAAGTGTGACATAACAAATATGTGTTGTTTTAAGCTGCTAAATTTTGAAGTTATTTGTTAACACAATAGATTATATATTATGGTCTCTAAACCTGTATGGGCATCAAAATCACATGAGGAGTTCCTATGTTTTTTATGTTAAAATTTAATTTTTAAATGTTATTTTTTTTCAGTTTTATAAGTAAAAATAGCCTAATTATTTTTAAATTTTTCAAAAAACAAAACAAAACACTTTCCTCTCCAAAAATAACCACAATATCTATTTGAAGCATATCCTTCTACATCTTTTTTATATATTGCATACTATATAATGATATCATACCATACGTATTGTTCATCAACTTGCTCTTTTCACATAAAACTATGTCTGAGACCTTTCCATGTCAATGAATGCGTATTTATTACACTATTCTAACTGCTTCAGACTATTCCATAAAATGAATGAACCATAATTCATCTAATCACTTCCCTACCAAGACACATTTAAGTTGCTTCTAATTTTTTATATTATAAATAATGTTTTAGTAAATATTCTTGGACATACATGTATACAAATAAAGGATAAATACATTTTTAAAGTCGAATAGACACAGCCAAAATGTTCTCCCAAGAGGCTGCATGAATAATCACCAATTGATGAAAAATAAGTCTAATATATAGTATTACATATTAATACATTAATAATTATTAATATAATATTGTATAATATAAATTTCCTCACCTTTATTAATAATATTATGTTTTTGTTATTCTTGCCAATCTGATGAATAAAAAACATTATTTCACTTTTAATCGTATTTTATTACAATCTAATAACCTTAAAAAAGCATGTGGATTTCATTTTCCTGCACACAAGTGAATCATTACCACAAGTATCATCATACAGGTCTTCCAGGACATGGGGAGTTTTTAAATTTTTATGGATAAAAGAAAAAGAAGAGATATCTTCCTCAGGTAATTTACATGTGTTGGAAGATACAGATGAAGGAGAGGAATTATTTTAAAAGATAAGAACAGGGCTTCCCTGGTGGCGCAGTGGCTGAGAGTCCGCCTGCCGATGCAGGGGACACAGGTTCGTGCCCCGGTCTGGGAAGATCCCACATGCCGCGGAGCAGCTGGGCCCGTGAGCCATGGCCGCTGAGCCTGCGCGTCCGGAGCCTGTGCTCCGCAACACGCAACAGGAAAGGCCACAACAGTGAGAGGCCCGCGTACCGCAAAAAAAAAAAAAAAAAAAAGATAAGAACATAAGTAAACCATGGACAGTGGGCGGAGAATGGGGTGTGCAGCCTGAGATGTGAATGGTAAGAGGTGAAATGGACAGACTGGGAGAAGTGTGGTGTTGACCTGTGAAAGATATTTGTTATCTTAAAACTGTGGACCTTGAAAATACCTATAGTTGTTTCTTGGGAGTACAGTTGTCTGTATCAATGATCTATGAATTGAGTCTTCTAAAGAAATTATGTGCTCAAATAAAACCCAGTAAGAGCACCTTTTTCTTTGATGTCTGAAAGGAAGATGAAATATAATATTTCTAATATCACAGCAGTTCTTCAAGGTACATACTATTCTCATTTTATAGCTGGGGAAATGAGGCTTGGAGCAATGAGTATGTTTGCCCAACTTTACAGTCAATAACTGGCAGAGCAGAGGCTTGAACCCAAGGATATCTGGTACCAACACCCTCACTCTTTCCACCAGGCTCTACTGCCTCCAAACAGTCAGAAGAACTTGGCCCTGACGCTGGTTTGTCATCATTCATGTTGTGTGATCTGGGGAATGCCATTTAAACATTTTGGACCTAGATTTCCTTCTCTTTGGAAGAAAGGGGTAGAATCAGATAATCTATGGGGTTTCTTCCAAATCTAACATTCTTGGACTCTATTTACTATATCCTGGATTACAAAATTGAATTAGCGCAATACAGAGAGAAAGAAAGCGTTCGTCTAAAGGTTAATTTACCGTAGCAAATGGGCCTTTTAGAGACATGGTTCCAGGAAGAAATTTCTTGCTCCCTTAGGAGCAAGAAATCATAAGTTTGAGGATGGGAATCAGAGCAGGACAAGGAGGCCATCTCTAGGAGACTGTTCCAGAAAGTGTGAAGTTTCAAGAAGCCTTTGACATTCAGTGGGATGAAATATGGTTCATAGTCAAGCTCATATAAGAAGAGAATGTGAGAGAGAGTTAGAAGGGAAGACTGAAAGGACTAACTTTTTGAAAGTCTGACTAAAACTCATTTAATCTACACTTGTTTTCATAAAGCCATTTTTTCAATTACTATTATCTATTTGGAACTGTTTCCTAGAGTAAATATGAAATCTCCCCTTATGCATAGTTGGAAATTGGAAATTAAGGATGAGAAAAATGAGACCATGTTTAGTATAAAAAGGAAAGGCATAGATCATCTCTTTTAATGTAACAGTTTTTTCTCACTATAAAAATAATATATATATATTACAGGAAATTGGAAATAGAAATTATTTTAAAGATTTATTAAAATTCCATCACCTCATCATATAGGTGTGTTTCGTTTTAGTTCTTTTGCTGTGCACGTGTTTTTCAAACAAAAACGGAATTCTATCACACATGCAGTGTTTAGCTTATATTTTAATTCAATATTACAAAAAGAGCGTTTTATCAAGTCATTACAAATTCTTGAAAAATAGCATTTTTAATGGCTGTATGATGTTCTACATTTTGGATGTGTCGTGATTTACTAAACCATTCTCCTGGTGGGGGACAGAAGGCAATAAACTATATTTAAAATGGATAACCAACACAGACCTACTGCATCGCACAGGGAACTCTGCTCAATGTTATATAACAATCTAAATGGGAAAAGAATTTGAAAAAGAATAGACAAATGTATACATATAACTGAATCACTTTGCTGTACACCTGAAACTATCACAACATTGTTAATCAACTATACTGCAATATAAAATAAAAAGTTAAAAAAAAAGACCACAAACATATGTGTCAAAGAAGTGAGAGATGCCAAAGAACTCTAGGATTTAGTGTTCTAGTTACCTATTGCTATGTAACAAACTACCCCAAAACTCAGTGACTTAAAACAATGTAATTTATTTCCTTCATGAATCTGTGATTTGGGCAGGGCTTGGGTGTGGGAGGTAGCATCAGCTGGGCTGGATCAACAGCTGGGGGCTAGAATCACCTGAAGACTCTCTCATTTAATGTCCGGCAATTAAAGCTGGCTGTTAGCTGAGACCCTACCTGGCCCTGTCAGCTCCAATACCTAGATGCAGCTTTTCCTTGTAGCCTGGACCTCCCTACAACATAGTGGCTTGGGTTCCAAGAAGCTGTATCACATTTTCAAACCTAGCCTCAGAAGTCACGTACATCCCTTCTGCCATACCCTATTAGCTAGAAGTGAAACTAAAGGCCATCCCACGCTCAAAAGGAGTTTAGGCTCCACCTTTCGATGGGAGGAGTGTCAAAGAAATTGTGGATTTGTTTTAAAAATCCACACTTTTAAAAATCCACCACTTTTGGGTGCTCTCATAAAACCCTCACATTGGAGTCTTTTCCTGAAGCCACACTTCTTGGCCCAGGGAGTGTGCATTCCTCTCCTACTCAGCTTAGGTCAACCTTTAGGCTTCCTGGAGGAGAGAGCTGAGGACTCCACAAATGGACCTGACTCGGAGTTGACTGTGGTTCTTCAATCCAGAGCCACAAAGCAGGAAGGATCTTGTCTCAGAGGTGTAAGCTTCTCCCTATCTTGCCCCACAACTATTCCTGCCACTCCACAAAGTTCCAGGTTTTAGTTCCCACTCCTCCAGGAGCTTTCCAGTCCTGTCAAGTTAAGTTCACAGATCCAATTGCTGGGGCAGCCATGACAGAACTTGAATCATAAGCTCATGACCCCCACTCTGTTGAGCACCACTCTTCACCCAAGCAGACCTCCCTAAGGCCCCAGGCTTCACCACACCCATGGTCAGGTTGACTCCAGCCAGCAGAGCTGTCCTCCTACAACTTCTCCTCTCTTCTCCACTAGAGGACTAGTGAGGCTGGTGAGCTGAGCCTGATCCCTAGGACAAGCTCTGCATATGCAATTCTTCCTTCTAGAGCCTTCAGACTCTTATCCTAGCCAGCAATCCCTCCCAGGGACCTGTACAAGAACCAGATATCTTCCCATTCCTCCCTGCAAGCAGGCAGGTGACTCAGAGTGGTGTCCAAAGGGAAAGTGCCCATCACCTCAGACTAGCTAGAACTCCTCATCTGCACGCTTTTCCCAAAGATTTCAGGCTTTGTGAGGGTCCCAAGGGGTGGGTCCTAAAGGCAGCAGATTGGGTCGGGGGGTATGGCAAGCAGGTCTGAGGGAAAAGCCACAAACCAGGCACAGGAGGCAGCTGGTGGAAGGAAATGGGCCAGGGGAAGTGGGGAGACATAGGCTGAGGGGAAGAGGCATAGAAAGTTTACAGAGAAGCTAAAATCTGAGTTGTATCCTGAAGGAAGAATAGAAATTATCACATCAGCATTACCACCCTTCATAATCCCATTTTGTTTATGATATGCCAAATCTACTTTGAACTATGCTAATAGACTTTGGTTAACTCATTTTAAAAGCTCTTCACCCCAGGAGAGGATAATTGTGAATCTACCTTTCAAAAATAAGCAATATAACTGGGGATTCAAACTTATAAATCCATTGGCCACAAAGACTTTTCCGAGTCAAAAAATAAAAGCATTTGACATAAACAAAATCCAACAGCACATTAAAAGCATCATACACCATGATCAAATGGGGTTTATCCCAGGAATGCAAGGATTCTTCAATATATGCAAATCAATCAATGTGATAAACTATATTAACAAAATGAAGGAAAAAAACACATACGATCATCTCAACAGATGCAGAAAAAGCTTTCAACAAAATTCAACACCCATTTATGATAAAAACCCTCCAGAAAGTAGGCACAGAGGGAACTTACCTCAACATAATAAAGGCCATATATGACAAACCCACAGCCAACATCATTCTCAATGGTGAAAAACTGAAACCATTTCCTCTAAGATCAGGAACAAGACAAGGTTGTCCACTCTCACCACTATTATTCAACATAGTTTTGGAAGTTTTAGCCACAGCAATCTGAGAAGAAAAAGAAATAAAAGGAATACAAATCAGAAAAGAAGAAGTAAAGCTGTCACTGTTTGCAGATGACATGATACTATACAGAGAATCCTAAAGATGCTACCAGAAAACTACTAGAGCTAATCAATGAATTTGGTAAAGTTGCAGGATACAAAATTAATGCACAGAAATCTCTTGCATTCCTATACACTAATGATGAAGAATCTGAAAGAGAAATTAAGGAAACACTCCCATTTACCATAGCAACAAAAAGAGTAAAATACCTAGGAATAAACCTATCTAAGGAGACAAAGGACCTGTATGCAGAAAACTATGACACTGATGAAAGAAATTAAAGATGATACAAAAAGATGGATAGATATACCATGCTGTTGGATTAGAAGAATCAACATTGTGAAAATGACTATACTAGCCAAAGCAATCTACAGATTCAATGCAATCCCTATCAAACTACCACTGGCATTTTTCACAGAACTAGAACAAAAAATTTCACAATTTGTAGGGAAACACAAAAGACCCAGAATAGCCAAAGCAATCTTGAGAAAGAAAAACGGATCTGGAGGAATCAGGCTCCCAGACTTCAGACTATACTACAAAGCTACAGTAATCAAGACAGTATGGTACTGGCACAAAAACAGAAATATAGATCAATGGAACAGGATAGGAAGCCCAGAGATAAACCCACACACATATGGTCACCTTATTTTTGATAAAGGAGGCAAGAATATACAATGGAGAAAAGACAGCCTCTTCAATGAGTGGTGCTGGGAAAACTGGACAGTTACATGTTAAAGAATGAAATTAGAATACTCCCTAACACCCTACACAAAAATAAACTCAAAATGGATTAGAGACCTAAATGTAAGACCAGACACTATAAAACTCTTAGAGGAAAACGTAGGTAGCACACTCTATGACATAAATCACAGCAAGATCCTTTTTGACCCACCTCCTAGAAAAATGGAAATAAGAACAAAAATAGACAAATGGGACCTAATGAAACCTAAAAGCTTTTGCACAGCAAAGGAAACTATAAACAAAACAAAAAGAAAACCCTCAGAATGGGAGAAAATATTTGCAGATGAAGCAACTGACAAAAGCTTAATCTCCAAAATTTACAAGCAGCTCAATATCAAAAAAGCAAACAACCCAATCCAAAAATGGGCAGAAGACCTAAATAGACATTTCTCTGAAGAAGATATACAGATTGCCAACAAACACATGAAAGGATGCTCAACATCACTGATCATTACAGAAATGCAAATCAAAACCACAATGAGGTATCACCTCACACCAGTCAGAATGGTCATCATCAAAAAATCTACAAACAATAAATGCTGGAGAGGGTGTGGAGAAAAGGGAACCTTCCTGCACTGTTGGTGGGAATGTAAATTGATACAGCCACTATAGAGAACAGTATGGAGGTTCCTTAAAAAACTAAAAATACGACCCAGCAATCCCACTATTGGGCATATAGCCTGAGAAAACCATAATTCAAAAAGAGTCATGTACCACAATGTTCACTGCAGCTCTATTTATAATAGCCAGGATATGGAAGCAACCTAAGTGTCCATCGACAGATGAATGGATAAAGAAGATGTAGCACATATATACAATGGAATATTACTCAGCCATAAAAAGAAATGAAATTATTTGTAGTGAGGTGGATGGACCTAGAGACTGTCATACAGAGTAATACCGTATGCTAACACACATATATGGAATCTAAAAAAAGAAAAATGGTTCTGAAGAACGTAGGGGCAGGACAGGAATAAAGACGCAGATGTAGAGAATGGACTTGAGGACGTGGGGAGTGGGAAGGGTAAGCTGGGACAAAGTGAGAGAGTGGCATGGACATATATACACTACCAAGTGTAAAACAGATAGCTAGTGGGAAGCAGCCGCATAGCACAGGGAGATCAGCTCGGTCTTTGTGACCACCTAGAGGGGTGGGATAGGGAGGGTGGGAGGGAGATGCAAGAGGGAGGAGATTGAATGTTCCAGGAAGAAGACACACTCCCTCACATTCTACCTTTTTGTATCTCTCAGTTACAAAGAAAGTTTTACCTATTGGTCTCTGATTTTTCTAAAGTAAACCTTCAGAATATTATTTTTGGATGATTATATTTTGGATCAACTTTTTAATCCAGGAGCCTAAGAAAGCTTTTTTCTTTGAACCATTTTTTTTCTGTTTCAAAAGTTTCAGACTTCATGGTTTGGATTTCAATCCAAGTTCAGACTGCTCAGAGGCCCAGTGGGATCACAACTTGGCAAAATATATCCCTTTTCCTAAAACTAAGCAACTGTTACAAACATCTGAGCTTCCACACTGGTGCTGTTGAAAGGGCATTTTCCTATCACAAAGGCAAACCCCTGCTGGGCTGTGGGTAGAGGGAGCGAGCTGGGGAGCCAGACCCAGCTGAAACCCTTTTCATCCCCACCACCTTTTTATCCACCCCCCACCTCCCCGGATTTTCTGGGTCTGTCATTTGAGACTAAGTCATATAGGCAAATTCAAAGTTCAATCAGGGACATGGACAAGAAAAGACAACAAAACACTCATTCTTCTCATCAAGATCTTTTCCCAGATTTGGGGATATTGCTTGGCACACACAGGAGGTACCCAATAAAGTTTACTGAAGAGAAAGAAAGAGAGAGAAGAGGAGGAGAAGGGAGGGAAGGAGGGAGGGAGGGAGGGAGGGAGGGAGGGAAGGAGGGAAGGAGGGAGGGGGGGGGAGGGAGGGAGGGAGGGAGGTAAAGAAACGAAGAAAGAAGCAAAGAAAGAGGGAGGGAAGGAGGGGGAAAGATAAAAGAGAGGGAGAGAAGGGAGAGAAAGGAAGAAGGGGAAGAAAAATATTCTGAAATGATTTGAATAAACATTTATATATGTACATATACTGTATTTTATAAGAAATTAATTATAAACAAAGCTGAGAACTTAATATGCAGCCAGCACTGTGCTAAACTGCATTACACACAATAACACAAACCTCATGATAACACCATGAGGCAACAGCCATTAGTAACCCCATTTTACTGATGAGGAAACTAAGCTTAGAGAGATTAAGTAACTTGCCCCAATCCCAAAACTAGCAAGTGTGAGGCCAGAATTTGAGTCGGATCTGATAAGAGTTTGATTCTTTCCTTTCCTCTTTCTCCTTTCTCCTTTCTTTTTTCTTTCCTCTGCTATTCCTCCTCAGGGTCCCAGAAAACTTTGTTTCTCCTTTTTTCATTCTTTATAATGGTGATAGCCAATTCAGGTCATGGGCACACAGGTGTAAGCCTTAGCAATAAAGCAATCACATGGCTCATAGAGCTCACTCACCAGAACCTGGGTTTGCCATCTCAATAGGCTATGTGGGCTGACAAAGAGCCAGACTGGCTCGTACATGACAAAAGTGAGGGAGCAGCACTCTAGACAAAAGAAATAGTATCGCAAAGAAATAGTATTAAGGCAAGAAGGAACATTCCAGGAAATGAAAGGACCCAATATGGCTCCAGTGACATGAGCAGTGAGATCAGAGGGAGCCAGGGGCCACCATGATAAAGATTTTACCTGGAGCACAACAGAAGACCACTGAGGAGTTTTAAGCAGATGAGTAATATGGCACCATATTTTTTTAAAAAGTGAGTGTTTTTTTATTTGTTTGTTTGTTTGTGGTACGCGGGCCTCTCACTGTTGCGGCCTCTCCCGTTGCGGAGCACAGGCTCCGGACGTGCAGGCTCAGCGGCCATGGCTCACGGGCCAAGCCACTCCGCGGCATGTGGGATCTTCCCGGACCGGGGCACAAACCCATGTCCCCTGCATCGGCAGGCGGACTCTCAACCACTGCGCCACCAGGGAAGCCCTGAGTGTTTTTTAAAAGAACACTCTAGTTACTGTGTGGAAATGGATTGGAGCCCAGTAGAAGGTAACATGTGCCAAAAGTCCACATAAAAGCCCTTGACCAATCACTCAACAGGCCTTCTGACCTCTGTTTGATGCTAAGGACACCAAAATGATCCAGGTCTGATCCCCGTCCTCTAAGAGCTTTCAGTCTAGAAAAGGAGAGACACATAAATAAAGTACCCGGTACTGTAATGGGGCAGTGGTGGCAGAAAGACCAGAGTAGAGATCAGAGGACACTCCACTAAGGAAGAAAGATTTGTTTGAGCTGGGTCTTAATGAATACAAGCTCTGCAGGTGAATAAGATGGGAAAGGCATTCCAGGCAGAGAGCACAGCATGGAGAAAAGCATGGAAGCATAAAATGGCATGCTCCATTTAGGAAAATCTGATAAAGTTCTGTATGGCCAGAGCATAGGATCAGGGTGAGAGTCAGAGAAAAGGCAGTAGTGAGGATGGTGGGGGTCTAGGGCCCAACCTCAGACCTAGAAAGACACTACATTATCTTGCAGGGACTGTACTTTTTCTGAGGGAATGGGGAACCATGGATAATTATTGAGCAAAGAGATTTTCCTTTTAAAATGATCACTCTTGATGAGGGGTAGGGGATAGCCTAGAAGGGAGAAACACCGAGGGTCCATTATAAGGGAGAAACATAAACCATCAGTCTCTAATCAAGGTGACCTGAGATCCACTAAACATTACAATCCAGTTTTGAGCAGCTGCTCTCAGTCCATGGCTTCTCACACACCAGATGCCACTGGGCATGCTCAGCTCAGAGGAACCTTCTCAGTCCTACTAGCAGCCAGAGAAACCCAGGAAGAGAGAGTATCCCAGGAAACCACAAAGGAGCTCTAGTGCAAACCTAACTCAGAATAAATCTAAGAGTCCTGTGTCACTTCCACTCCATAAACCCATCCCAAGGTAGCTTTACTGTCTGCAGAGCCCCTCCAAGTTTCATCCCCTGAGGCCTCTGGTGTGGCTCATTTCCTTATCTTTCTGCTCTTTTCTAAGCTCAGTGTGGTATGGTGGAAAAAACACAATTTTGCCCAGGAGATCAATGATTTGGATTCCACAGTCCCAGTTCTTATTAACTAGTCTCCATCCCCAGACCTCAGTTTCTCCATTTGTAGTCCTACCTCCCTCAAAGAAGGATGAGAATGGGTTCTATAGAATCTCAAGTACCATTAAAGTAGAAGAACTCCTCCTCCCGCCTCAGAACATTTTTGTACTGGATTTTAAATTAACTGCCTGATATAGAGATGGCTGCTTCCTTCAGCCCAGAGTGTGGGTGTTCAGTCAGGACCACTGCTGTACAAACCACAGAAGTCTCCAGAAGAGCAGTTCTGGAACATGGGGCTCACCAGAGTTGTTCTAATACTTCCCCTTCAGTTCACGGTGAAGACCATTTAAGCCTCATGACAAAGAAGGGACAGACCAGGTCTCTTCAACCAGGTCCTTTGCAACTTAGGTGGCTGTCCCATCTTCCAGTTCCAAGGACCCAGCTGTGTAGAACTCTGCCTTTTGGAGACAGAGATGGGCCAAGGGCAGTTCTACAAAGGGTGGTGGACTGCCCTGCAAGGAGAAGGAAAACGGTGTCTGAGAACAACCAGGCATTGTTTGCCCTCCCCACCCGCCCCCCACCCCCTGCCTGGGGTCTGGCAGGGCTGAGCCTGAGTGGGCAGAGGAGCAGCCTGGAGGCTCTGGCAACATGGGGGGCAGCCTCTGCTGTGGGGAGGGGAGCATGGGGTTCTGTGTGACAGCCGGGCTTACAATGTGGGCATTGTTCCCTCCCCGAGTTGCATCTGTTCCCCTAAGGGTGGAGGACAGAGAAGAACAGAGTTGGGAGCAGCTGCCAGGGCCCTGGAAGAAAGCTCATGTGCTGCCTGGCTAGAGGAAAGGGAAATATTAAATGTTCCTGTGGCGGCCCACCCATAAGCCAACCTGACAAAGGTTAGAGATGCAACAGAAGAGTACCAACTCCCTCTGCCACAGACCTCTCCCCACCCCAGTTTCTTTGATTCTTTCTCTTATTTCAGTCATTTCATACCATGCTGTGCTTTGCCTGCTATTGTCATTTTATTTTTTTTACCTTTTACTATCTAAGCATTTCTTTTGTACACTTCAGTATTTCCCTAAGTACCTTTCTATAACATATTATGCCTATTATATTGACCTCTAAAATCATAAAATTCAATTATGGTGCACTCAAACCTGTGTATACTCATTACATCGTTGATGATTCTCTATTTTGAAAAGAAATTTGATGATATGGATCAAGAAGAGTAAATAAATGTCTGTCCCCTTTCAGCTGAAATAAACGTGTGAGTATGCTACGTGCTAATATTTATGTGATTTCTCATTAATCCTCACTAAAATCCTACCAGCTATGAAATAGCATAAATAAAGTTTACAGGTGAGAAAACTGTAGGTCAATAACATTAAGTGATTTGACCAAGACCACACAGGTAGTAGATGAAAGATCAATCCCATGTCTTCTAACTCTAAATCCAGTGCTCCTTCCATGGTGCCAGTCATCCCACGTCACCCAGTAATCCCACTCTGGGAGATTTATGCTGATGACTTTTGCTTTTTAATTTTAAAATCAAAGGTAAAAAGTGTTCACTACACTGTTGAAGATAACTGGAAGCAATCTAAATATGCGACTATAGAAGAATAGTTAAGCAAATTGTGACAAATTCACTAAAAACAATATTACTCAACCATTAGAAATTAAAATTTTATAGATAACTGCAACATAGAAACTTTTCATAACTGAAAAATGTGTACGTATATTGTGATGGCAACTGTGTGCAAGTGTACCGATACAAATAAGGACAAGCAGGGCATCTGGCAAAATGAAAGCACTGTTTACAGCAAAGTAGAATTCTGGGTAAATTTTTCCTGACAAGTGTTTTTCAATGCCATTATGATGTCTTAATAATAAATAAGCTTATAATATCCTTGCTGATTTTTTAATGCCAGACACATGTGCTTTCCCAAATTTTCTGTTTTATCTGCTGATTTAAATACATTTAATTTTGCTTTACAGAAACAAACATAAAATGAAAATTTTCTTCAAACTAAGATTTTTTAATTCCATATTTTATTTGGGTTCTTTTATAATATATAACTTTCTCTGTGGGGATCTTAGAATATATCAAAATCAGGCCAATGTCTGTAATTGCCACTGGCTTTGACTGCGCTAATTATGCTATAACAACCGTTTGGCGTTCAGCCACTCTGGGAAAAGAGGAAGAGACAACAGCAGAAAATAATCAGGACCTTGCCTGAGCTTCACAACAGCCAGGGACTTGGGAAGAAAGTTGCCTGCTCCGTCACAGGGTCACTTTCTCGCAGTGCCTCAGCTCCTCCCAGCCTCTAAAGATTTTGAGATTTCCGGTGTTTTCAGAAACTATTTGACCACAAGGAGCAGGAATCCACTTAGGCTAGCTCAAATATGTGGGAGTTGATTATAAGATTACTGAAGATACCCGAGACACCCCCAAAGCACAGGAAGTTAGCCTGGCCTTGTGGGACTTGCAAGCCATGGAACCCAGGACTTGGGCTCTGCTTCTTTCTCCCTTCTCTCTTCTCAATCTTTCTCTCTCTCCCTCCCCACTTCGCTTTTCTCTCTGACCTGCATCCTGCTCCTCACTCAACAACTCACAGGAGATGCAGCCCCAGTCAGCCACCCCAGCATTTTCCTCACTTTCTCAGGCCCAGCTTCCTCTGCTCCCTCCCCAACTCTTGCCTCACCCCCTCTGAAAACATCAGGTTCTGTCACAATCAACAGGGTCCCAGTCTAACAAGAACAAAGATTTAGCAAGAAGAATGCTCAGTGCAAACCCCAAAGGGGAGGTGGTTGGTCAAGGAGGCTAATACAAGGACACCCATCCTATCAGAAGAAACCAAGATTGGGCAAAAAGTCAGGAGCTGATAAAATACCCAGGCAACAATTTAGGGAAAAGAAAAACAATATTTATCCTCAAAGTAAACAGCAAAGTAAGTCAGTAAACTGAACAGGTTCATGGTTAAGTTGGTGGCAAGAGTTCTTAGGGTGTGCTGGCCTGAGGCTGCAGTGCTGGGGATACCATACGATGCTGACTTTGCCAGCTCAGACTTCAGCAAAGAGGTAAAATCAATAAAAAGGGAAACATGGGTATACATTAGACAGCATCAAATGAGCAAAGATGACAAAACTGGAGTTAGGAAACTTGACTCTGCCACTAATTTGCTAACTTAACTTGTCTAAGTCATTCTCCTCTTTGGGCCTCAGTTTCCCCATCTATAACGTGAAGAGACTGAACTAAAGAACACTTGAGGCCCCTCCAGCAATGACCCTCGAGGCAGTGGTATGCTGAAGTCAGCTCTTACTGGATCATGAAAACCAACTATTAAGTTTGGGAGAATTTTGTGAATTTGTTGTTAAATAGCTATTATAAAAAAATTAGTTACATACATTTACAATTAAATAAATCATATTAAAACCCAAGAGTAAAAATACTCAAAACTTATCACTTCCTAATTATTTTACTACATTTTACTATTATCTATGCCAGTGGTCAGCTAACTTTTTCTGTAAAGGGAAAGATACTAAATATTTTAGGCTTTGAGGGCCACAAACAATCTCTGTCACGTATTGTTCTACTTTTTTTTTAAACCCTTTAAAAATGTAAAAACGAATCTTAGTTCATGGACTGCACAAAAACAGGCCATAATTTGCCAACCAATGATCTATGCTCCTGAGGTTACTTAACATCTATTTCACTTACATGGTAGAAATACTATATAATTGTGTGCTACTGAGAATCTCTTCCCAACTCCATGTTCAATGATATCACATTGGCAGCTAAAAATTGGCAATTGTGGGAGTATTTACACTATGGAAATGGGCAAACGCTGCAAACTAGGGCTTCTTTTCTTGGAGAACCTACTGTTAAACATTTATCAGCACTTCACTGCCGTGAGGTCTCAGTGGGAGAGAATTTCAGGAAACTAAAGTGCTTTACCAACTTACTCGGAAAATCCAGACAGAAACAGAATGAACAGGGGAAATGCAGTCCATGGACTCAGAGGAAAAGAAAGGCTGAAGGATACACACCCCTGCATCCCTGGACATGGCTTAGTCAACAGGTGGTCCTTTACGACTACCCGCAGCATTCAGGCTTGCTTTTCTGTGCCTGAGACTTATCCTATTTTTCTCTTCCTTCACTTTGAAAATGCTGTTTCTGTCCTTGCTGCTGCCCTGGACAGTAAGAGAGCTGCTGAGGTCTGCCCAGAAGCTGCTAGGGACAGACACTGTACAAAGGGTTCACGACTGTCAGGGAGCTGAGAAGATGCCAAAAGGAAAGGGACTTTTATGTGGAACAGCCACCTCTGCTGTTCTGGTGTGGATTGGGGGCTTCTCTTAAAATAGAACAATAAGCGTGCAAGTCTAGACTAAGCAGCAATTTTGGCTTTAGGAAAAACTGATACCCAGCAGGATGAGGATAAGCCAGAGAAAGTTTGTTTTCAGCAATTTGGCTCAACTGGGCAGGAAAATTGCCTGGCAAGGAACAAAGACACAAGCAAAACCAGGAGTAAGTCTTCAGGGCATTTGTGAGGTGACCCTCCTATAAATTCCCAGACTGTAAACACTGCCTTTGGAGAAATGAGCTGCAGCCTTCACAGTTCTGGAATAAATTATCTCTGTGCCCTACACCTCTCTCTAAGCCCCATGGAAAATCCACTCTGGGCATTTATTCCACCTCTCACCCACCTGCTCTGCTTCTCCCAGCTAATCAAAAGGGAAACCGATGGAAACCAGAAAAAAGTAGCATCTTACCCCAACTCCCAGTTTCCTAATCCAAATAATAAAAAATGCTGGGGAAGTGGAAGGGAGGAGAGAGCAAGGTTTGGTGGGGGTGGCAGAAGAAGAGGTGGTTAGAGACAGCTGCATAGACAGAGGGACTTTTGAACTGACCCTTGAAGGAACAGGCGGAGATTAAAAGGAAAGGGTATTTCAGACAAAGGCAGTGGAGCGCGAAAATGCAAGATACGGTTGTTACATTTAAAGGGGCTCAAACTCATTAGTCACAGGAGAAACTCAAGTTAAAAACCACAGTGTGAGGCAGAGAGCCACAAAGAGAACATAACTCCCACCCCAACAATGAGAAAAAGCCAGACAATCTGTAAAATCGTAACTTCCCTTGAGCCCCTCAGAGAGCAGAGCTTACAGGGCAACCAGGAGAACTGAATTCCGAAAACTGACCATCCCCACCAGAGAGAGACAAGACACAAGAGCTGTTCCACCTTCGCCAGAGTTTCTTTGGAGGAAGAGGGTAAGAAAAGAGTTTACATTATAACAAATTCTTAAAAGCCGGGTATGGGTTGGCAAGAAGTTAAGAATCCCCGGGAGCCCCAGACACAAGAGGAGTTCACACTCACAAACTCTTTTCCACAATCTCTACCAGGTACTCAGAAAAAGACTGAGGCAGGCAGGAGAGCTGACAGAGCCCACACTGGCCCACAGGCACAAAACCCCACACATTTTCCAGAACGTTCTCTCATAAGAAACCAAAGCCTTGGGCTTCCCTGGTGGTGCAGTGGTTAAGAATCCACCTGCCAATGCAGGGGACACAGGTTCGAGCCTTGTTCTGGGAAGATCCCACGTGCCACGGAGCAACTAAGCCCGTGCTCCACAACTACTGAGCCTGCACTCTAGAGCCCGTGAGCCACAACTACTGAGCCCACATGCCACAACTACTGAAGCCTGCACACCTAGAGCCCGGGCTCCACAATGAGAGAACCCACCACGATGAGAAGCCCACACACCACAATGAAGAGTAGCCCCTGCTTGCCACAACTAGAGAAAGCCCGCCCACAGCAATGAAGACCCAACACAGCCAAAATTTAATTAATTAATTAATTAAATTTATTTTTTTTTAAAAAAAGAAACCAAAGCCTTAAGTCACTAGTGGAAAGGTACACAACCCTCCCACTCCCAAGGCCCAGGCAAAGATCCAGTGTCTGCAGAAGGGGTAGAAACACAGTCACCTGCCTCTGAGGAAGAAGTAAGAAACTTCTCTCACCCCATTGTGACCTTTGCACTGAGTAACAAGCAACAGCCCTCTTCTGCTGGGGAACAGCAGAAAACCCTCCTGCAAACCAGTCCTTGATAATAGTTACCATTATACACCCTAGAGAATAACTAAAATTCCTAAGACTGATGATGCCAAGAATTGGCAAGGATGCAGAACAACAAGAACTCTCCTGGTAAGAGTGAAAACTGATGGCACCACTTTGGAAAACTACTGGGCACCACCTCCTAAAGATAAACCATGAGTATATCCTATGACCCAACAATCCCACTTCTAGGTATTTATCCAAGTGAAATGAGTATATATGTGAGACAATGGCATATAAAAGAGCATTCATGGCAGAATTATTTGAAATAGCCCCAAACTGTAAGCAACCGAATAATCACCAACAGTATTACATATAGGTTGTATAACTGTAGTTTCTTCAAACAGTGGGTTGAATACTATACAGCAATGATAATGAACAAACTACTGCTACTTGCAACACAAATAATCACTATGTGGGGGAAAAGAAGCCAGTTTAAAAAAAAATCCATGAATTCATTTATATGAAGTTCAAAAACGGGCAAAACTAATACATGGAAGAGAAATCAGATAGCAATTACCCTTTGGAGGGTAGTAAAAGGATGGGAGGAGGAGGGGAGCTTCCAGGGTCCTGGCAATGACCTACTTCTTGATCTGTTTCTGGTTACACAGGTCCACACTGTGAAAATACATCTCTCATAAGAGAGAAGACAGAAGGCAGGTGAAAGTGGAGCCAGAACGTGGAAGGGCCTTGAGGTCCAAACCAACGGGTTTAGCCTTTGTTCCACAGCAAAGGAGTGCCACCAAAGGCACTTTTTTTTTTAGATAACTGTAGATTCATACACAGCTGTAAGAAATAATACAGATATATCCTATATATCCTTCATCCAGTTTCCCCCAATGTTGACATTCTCCAGACGTATAGTACAGTCTCACAACTAGGAAAATGACATTGATACAATCCACCCACCTTATTCAAATGTCACCAATTTCACATGAACTCATTTGTGTTTGTACGTGTGTGTACTTCCATGCAATTTTATCGCATGCGACTACCATCACAGTCAAGATACAGAACACCATTTTATGGAATGGTTAAACAAATGGTGGCACATCTATACCATGGAACACTACTCAGCAGTAACAGGAAACAACTGATGCACACACAGGGAACTAAGCCTAGTGGAAAAAAAGCCTATCTAAAAAGGTTACAGAGAGGACAGACAGCAGATGCAAGAAGAATTACAATTCTGCAGCCTGTGGAAGGAAAACCACATTCACAGACAGACAGACAAAATGAAAAGGCAGAGGACTTTGTACCAGATGAAGGAACAAGATAAGACCCCAGAAAAACAACTAAATGAAGTGGAGATAGGCAACCTTCCAGAAAAACAATTCAGAAAAATGATAGTGAAGATGATCCAGGACCTCGGAAAAAGAATAGAGGCAAAGATCGAGAAGATGCAAGAAATGTTTAACAAACACCTAGAAGAATTAAAGAACAAACACCTAGAAGAATTAAAGAACAAACAAACAGAGAAGAACAATACAATAACTGAAATGAAAAATACACTAGAAGGAATCAACAGCAGAATAACTGAGGCAAAAGAACAGATAAGTGACGTGGAAGACAGAATGGTAGAATTCAATGCCATGGAACAGAATAAAGAAAAAAGAATGAAAAGAAATGAAGACAGCCTAAGAGACCTCTGGGACAATATTAAACGCAACAACATTCACATTATAGGGGTCCCAGAGGAAAAGAGAGAGAGAAAGGACCCGAGAAAATATTTGAAGACATTATAGTCAAAAACTTCCCTAACATGGGAAAGGAAACAGCCACCCAAGCCCAGGAAGCACAGAGCGTCCCAGGCAGGATAAATCCAAGGAGAAACACGCCGAGACACAAAGTAATCAAATTGGCAAAAATTGCTTGGTGCTTTGTGACCGCCTGGAGGGGTGGGAGAGGGAGGGTGGGAGGGAGGGAGATGCAAGAGGGAAGAGATATGGGAACATATGTATATGTATAACTGATTCACTTTGTTATAAAGCAGAAACTAACCACTGTAAAGCAATTATACTCTAATAAAGATGTAAAAAAAATAAAAATTATAGGTAAAAAAAAAATTTGGCAAAAATTAAAGAAAAATTACTGAAAGGGAAAAATGACAAATAACATACAAGGGAACTCCCATAAGGTTAACAGCTGATTTCTCAGCAGAAACTCTACAAGCCAGAAGGGAGTGGCATGATATATTTAAAGTGATGAAAGGGAAGAACCTACAACCAAGATTACTCTACCTGGCAAGGATCTCATTCAGATTTGATAGATAAATCAAAAGCTTTATAGACAAGCAAAAGCTAAGAGAATTCGGCACCACCAAACCAGCTCTACAACAAATGCTAAAGGAACTTCTCTAAGTGGGAAACACAAGAAGAAAAGGACCTACAAAAACAAACCCATAACAATGAAGAAAATGGTAACAGGAACATACATATCGATAATCACCTTAAACGTGAATGGAGTAAATGCTCCAACCAAAAGACACAGGCTCGCTGAATGTACACAAAAACAAGACCCATGTATATGCTGTCTACAAGAGACCCACTTCAGACCTAGGGACACATACAGACTGAAAGTGAGGGGATGGAAAAAGATATTCCACGCAAATGGAAATCAAAAGAAAGTTGGAGTAGCAATATTCATATCAGATAAAATAGACTTTAAAATAAAGAATGTTACAAGAGACAAGGAAGGACACTACATAATGATCAAGAGATCAATCCAAGAAGAAGATATAACAATTATTAATATATATGCACCCAACATAGGAGCACCTCAATACATAAGGCAAATGCTAACAGCTATAAAAGAGGAAATCAACAGTAACACAATAACAGTGGGGGACTTTAACACCTCACTTACACCAATGGACAGATCATCCAAACAGAAAATTAATAAGGAAACACAAGCTTTAAATGACACAATAGACCAGATAGGTTTAATTGATATTTATAGGACATTCCATCCAAAAACAGCAGATTACACTTTCTTCTCAAGTGCACACAGAACATTCTCCAGGACAGATCACATCTTGGGTCACAAATCAAGTCTCGATAAATTTAAGAAAACTGAAATCATATCAAGCATCTTTTCCAACCACAATGCTGTGAGATTAGAAGTCAATTACAGGGAAAAAAACATAAAAAACACAAACACACAGAGGCTAAACAATATGTTACTAAATAACAAAGAGATCACTGAAGAAATCAAAGAGGAAATCAAAAAATACCTAGAAACAAATTACAACGAAAACACGATGATCCAAAACCTATGGGATGCAGCAAAAGCTGTTCTAAGAGGGAAATTTATAGCAATACAAGCCTACCTCAAGAAACAAGAAAAATCTCAAATAAACAACCTAACCTTACACCTAAAGGAATTAGAGAAAGAAGAACAAACAAAACCCAAAGTTAGCAGAAGGAAAGAAATCATAAAGATCAGAGCAGAAATAAATGAAATAGAAACAAAGAAAACAATAGCAAAGATCAATAAAACTAAATCCTGGTTCCTTGAGAAGATAAACTAAATTGATAAACCATTAGCCAGACTCATCAAGAAAAAGAGGGAGAGGACTAAAATCAATAAAATTAGAAATGAAAAAGGAGAAGTTACAAAGGACACTGCAGAACTACAAAGTATCCTAAGAGACTACTACAAGCAGCTCTGTGCCAATAAAATGGACAACCTGGAAGAAATGGGCAAATCCTTAGAAAGGTATAACCTTCCAAGACTGAACCAGAAAGAAATAGAAAACATGAACAAACCAATCACAAGTAATGAAGTTGAAACTGTGATTAAGAATCTTCCAACAAACAAAAGCCCAGGATCAGATGGCTTCACAGGCGAATTCTATCAAACATTTAGAGAAGAGCTAACACCAATCTTTCTCAAACTCTTTCAAAAAACTTCAGAGGAAGGAACAACCCCAAACTCAATCTATGAGGCCACCATCACCCTGATACCAAAACCAGACAAAGATAATACAAAAAAAGATAATTACAGACCAATATCACTGATGAATATAGATGCAAAAATCCTCAACAAAATACTAGCAAGCAGAATCCAACAACACATTAAAAGCATCATACACCATGATCAAGTGGGATTTATCCCAGGAATGCAAGGATTCTTCAATATATGGAAATCAATCAATGTGATACACCATATTAACAAACTGAAGAATAAAAACCATATGATCATCTTAATAGACGCAGAGAAAGCTTTTGACAAAATTCAACACCCATTTATGATAAAAACTCTGCAGAAAGTGGGCATAGAGGGAACCTACCTCAACATAAAAAAGGCCATATATGACAGACCCACAGCCAACATCATTCTCAGTGGTGAAAATCTGAAAGCATTTCCTCTAAGATCAGGAACAAGACAAGGTTGTCCACTCTCGCCAGTATTGTTCAACATAGTTTTGGAAGTCCTAGCCATGGCAATCAGAGAAGAAAAAGAAATAAAAGGAATACAAATTGGAAAAGAAGAAGTAAAGCTGTCACTGTTTGTAGATGCCATGATACTATACACAGAGAATCCTAAAGATGCCACCAGAAAACTACTAGAGCTAATCAATGAATTTGGTAAAGCTGCAGGATACAAAATTAATGCACAGAAATCTCTTACATTCCTATACACTAACAACGAAAGATCAGAAAGAGAAATTAAGGAAACAATCCCATTCACCATTGCAACAAAAAGAATAAAATACCTAGGAATAAATCTACCTAAGGAGGTAAAAGACTTGTAAAAAACATTAAAAATAAAAAGGTTTACGTACTGTATAGTTCTATGTATATAACATTCTAGAAATGACAAAATTATAGAGATGGAAAACAGATTAGTGGTTATCACGGGTTAGGGAAGTGGGGGAGAGAGGTAAGTAGCTTTGAAAGGGTAGCAACAAAGGCTTTTGAGCAGAGAAGGGACATGAATAGCACAGGCCAGAGAATCTGGCTCATTTTAAGTGCCTTGGCTCTGACTTTTCAAGACTTTAACCCTCCCACCCCTCATCCATACCACCCCTACCCCCATGCCACTGCCACCCTCAGCAGTTGTCTCTTGCTGCTTTAATACCTAGTGAATTAGCAATGGCTTGGGCTTTGATTAAAGGGTCTTGTTAATAATGGGCTCTCACCACTGGCAACCCGATATAGTATCATGTGTCCAGTCGGAAAGAGTGCTCCCCCTCTGCTCTGAGAATTCTTTTTGTTCTCCTGCAGACCTCCTAGAGAAGCTGAGAGCCCATTGACATACTTAGTGCATTAGCTGTCTTATGGGTTTGGGAGGGTTTTTTCCCCCCTCTTGCTCCTGTTTCTTCCCTGGATGTTATTCTATTAAACTGTTTCAAAAACAAATCTGTTTTTACAGGGGCGGAGGGGAAGTTGGTGGTTAGTATGACATTTCTCGGTTATTTTGAAATTAGACCCATAGGAAGCCTCCAGGCACACAGTAAAGTCTGACATAATCCAGTTACAAAGGAGGAATAAGGGGGCTGATGATCTCGCGGGAACAGGCAACTCCCTGATATACTAATGGATGGCAGACTGGGAACCAGAAGCCAAATAAGGAGAGAAAGTGCATTTCACCAACACAACCAGGAAGAAAATCTATGCCCTGTGAGAGGCACACCAGGCCTTTAGGAACAACCAACCCCTAAGTAAACCTTTGCCTCTCCTTTGACGCTGTGAGCCAGGCACTGTGCGTCCTGCTGGGGACAGTTTCTACAGTAAAAAGACTACCTGTGAAATCAGGAGGGAAGGGCTTCTTAGAGGCAACATGTGAGCTGGGCTTAAAGAATGAGTAGTTTGCCACGTAGTAAAGGAGAGTGGAGAACAGTATCCCAGATGAAGGGGAAAGCATGAGGAAAGGTACAGGCCTGGAGTAGACTGGTGTGACTGGAGAGTGTGATGTGCAGAGGGAAATAGGGGAAAATGAGGCAGGAGAAGTAAGGTGGCCAACAGATCAGGAAGAGCCTCATCTCTCATGATAAAGAACTTGGTCTTTAAGCAACAGGCAAGCATTAACAGTTTTGAAAGCAGGGGTGAGACTCAGTTATTTTAGAAAGACTACTCAAGTGGCACCATGCAAGCAAGATAAATTACAGCGGGTGAAACTCTAGTCAGAGACATAGTTAGGAGCCCGCCGCCTTCTCTCATCCTCTTCACTAAGAATCAGCCGAGGAAATGATCCCACTTCCCAGGAGATTTACATATTAAGACGGTTTCTCTTGTTGGGACAGGACTTGTCAAAACAAGCATCAGGCTTTTGCTGACTGAAAAAAGAAAAAAGCATTGAGCACTGCTTACAAAGGGGTGGGGGCTCCCAGCTCAAAGCTGCAGGATTCAGGCCTTTCTGAGCTTGTATGGTAGACCATCAAGGGGCTGCAGAGCAGCCTTGAGAAATATCTAGCGCTGTGTCCAGACTGGGGATTCAGGATGTCTGGGCACACCTGGCAAATGGGAAGTGGACTCACAGATGTCTTGGTGGGGGGCTAAGGAGCCTCCTGGGATGGAACATATCCTAAGGGAAGAAAGATCTGGTTAGGCTGTAAAAAAGTCCTAAGGGTGGGAAAATGCTGAGTTCAGCCAAGTATCTACCTCTCCAATTTGTCTCCTGACCCAGTCTTATTGGGTTCGTGTCAGAGTCCTCTGTTGAGTAAAAGGCTATAAACAAAGATGGAAACACCTTGGAACTCAGGCATCCCTGCTTTGGGGCCCTTCTAATAGAATGTAGCAAAGGTAGAGGTGACAGTCCTCCTCTATACACCTCTGGCACCTCTAAGGGCTTGGAGTGGCAGCCAGTGAAGAACTACATAAGTCACAGCCATTTACAGACTGATACAGAACAGTATCCCCAACCATGCCTACCTTAACAGAAGCTATGCCCACCACATGAATGGGCACACCTGCAGAGTCCTCCATGTGACACAGCATGAACACAATAACAGTAGATATGCTGTGAGCTCACAGGAAACACACCCTAAAGAGTTGCTAGGGGCCCAGGTGGAGCCTCTGCATAGGCAGTCAGGGGCCAAAGTAGGTTAATTTGTGTCCCACTGTGAAGGCAGGACTGCCTCACCAGAAGTTCTCACTTGTCAAGTTCTGAATAAGTGTTGTTCATACAAGGAAATATTAATAATTGTGGGACAGTCTAATGTGAAAGAAGAATTAGAATTTAACTAGGGCAGGCAGAAAACTTTTAAGACTGCCCCCTCTGCCACAATGTGACATTATCTCATTTAAGCATAATCACTTTGAGTGATACAGATATTTGTGTAATGACTTACCCAGTGTTCCTATTGTCCCCAGTTATGTAAGTGCCTCTCAATACCTCTGTTATTTCCCTATATCCCTTCTTAAGAACCAACCGACCTGTATGCAAACATTTAGGTAGCATGGGACTTTTAAGCACGTGGTCATGATGAAATCTTGGAATATCAAATGTCAGGACCAGGGCCCTGGACAAGATAGCAGGAGGAACTCTTCTGTTTAATAGGTTACCATGGTGAGGGAAGGTAGATGGAATTGAAAGAAATCTAGTAGAATTATTGTAATAATTCTACAGATTTTATAGTCTCTCACAATACAATAATTCTCTCTATATCTGAGTTGGGATATTGCTCTCCTTGGATGAGGGAGACACTGTGCGATAAAATCTCCGAAGACTTTCCTGCTAAGACCCTCTGCTCCAAGTTACTTTGAGATCCTAAGAGCCCAATTTACTGATGGATGGGGCTTGTAGAGCAATTATAATCATCCTCTCCAATCCTAAGCTAAGAATCATGTCACAAACACATAACCCAAATATTGCAGTGCTAAATCAACAGACTGGTACACACTGGTCTTCTTTCTGCTCCTCAAACATGCCACGTTTTTCCCCTTGCCTTCTCAACTGTTATCCTCTTTACTGAAATACTCTAAACCCAGACCTTTGCACAAGCACCTACTTAGCATGAGGGTCTCAACTCAAATGTCACCGCCTCAGGTCAGTTGGCAATGTTCTACTGCTTGGCCTAGGTGATAGTTACAGGAGTGTGTTCACTTTGCAGAAATTCATCAAGCTGCGCACTTATGACTTGTGCACTTTTTTGTACGTATGTTATACTTCAACAAAAAAGTTTACATTGCAAAATAAGTCACCTCAAGGAAGCCTTCCCTGACCACCCCATGCTCCCTATCCTCTCACTCCCATCTTAGCCTTATTTATTGTCTTCATGGCACTAAAACTGTCTCAAATTAACTTGTGTAGGTTTGTGTTTACTTTTTATTTTCTGTCTCCTTTTCTAGAATGTAAGACCATGAGAGAACAATGACAATATCCATCTTGTTGCATACCGTATCCCTAGTGTCTATAACAGTGCCTGGAAAAAGTGATCAAGAAATAATAAATAGGGGAGGGGAGAGAGAAATTAGGAGTTTGGGATTAACAGATACACACTACTATATATAAAATAGATAAACAACAAGGACCTACTGTATAGCACAGGGAACTATATTCAGTATCTTATAATAACCTATCATGGAAAAGAATCTGAAAAAGAATATATATATATAGGTAAATATATATATAACTGAATCACTTTGCTGTACACGTGAAACTAACACAACACTGTAAATTAACTATACTTCAATTAAAAAAAAAGAATGGATAAATGGGTAACAACTCTCCCCCAGCCTGTTCTGAATTATCTACATATTTAGAATGTCTCTGAATTAAAGATGAAGACATCTCCTTTTGTGGTTTCAGGGATTCTCAAAATATTTGAGACCACAGTATACTCTGGTCAGTGAAGGATCAGACATGTCTTCTCCCAGTGTAGCAGCAAGGACCTTGCCCTGGGGTCCCTCAGCCCTGGGACCCCTTGCAGGCTGTGTGACCTTCCTAGTTCCCCTGCTTATGTATAAAGTGGTGAAAATAATCCCTACCTCAGTGGCAGTTGTGAAAACAAAATGAGAAAATAAAGGTAAAGCTGCTTTTAAAGTAATGTAAGTGGAAATATAAAGCTACTTTTAAACTACTATCATCATCATCATTATTACTGTTATTATTAAGAATAATTCAAGGAATGGCTTTGCCTTTGATAGAACTCATTTACTTTTGGATAGTATTAAGAATAGATGACAACAAAGAAGGATTTCCTTCCCTCTGTGTTTAAGAAAAAGGTACACTTGTATGCCTATCAAAAACAAAAAAACAGTGGCAGACCTCGAGGGAGGAGGAGGGAATTTTCCAGGGTACTGGTGACGTTCTGTTTCTTAATCTGAGTGCTGATTACAAGACTGGGTTCCATCTATGAAAATTCGAGCTATACATATATAATTTCTATGTTTTTCCTAAATATAATTATCTTTAATAAATAAGTTTTTCAAATATCTGACAAATTTGGTTATATCGCCATAGGCTACTGAAGAAAATCTACACTGTGTTTTTCTTTTATTCTCTCAATACTATCACATTCACAATTCTTCTGACACCAGATGTGTGAGAGTTTTCCCCACATCAACCAATTCTGTGACAGTAGCTGGGTGCCCTACAATTTAACTCAATTCTGACGCCATCCACCTGGAGATAGCATCAGATCCCACATGTTAAGGGCTCAGTCCCACAAGATTGCCCCCCACCCAATTTCGGATGTCAATTATTTGCTAGAACAGCTCACAGAACTCAGGGAAACACTTACTTACCAGGTTATTATATTGTGTGTGTGTGTATGCTATTGTTATTTTATTTTTTATTGGAGTATAGTTGATCCACAATGTTGCACTAGTTTCTGCTGCACAGCAAAGTGAATCAACTACACATATACATATATCTACTCTTTTTTAGATTCCCCCCCATATAGGTCACAGCAGAGTATCAAGCAGAGTTCCCTGTGCTACACGGCAGGACCCTATTAGTTATCCATCTTATATACAGTAGTGTGCACATGTCAATCCCAATCTCCCAATCCACCCCTCCATCCCCACTGCCACCCGCCACCCGCCACCCGCTTCACCCCCCCAACCCCCGACAACCACAAGTTTGGTTTCCACATGTGCGACTCTATTTCTGTTTTGCAAATAAGCTCCTTTGTACCAGGTTATTATATTAAAGCATATGATAAAGGACACAGATGAGCAACCAAATGAAGAGACACACAGGGCCTGGTCTGGGAGATCCCAAGCCCAGGAGCTTCTGTCCCTGTGGAGCTGGGGTGCATCACCCTAGCAGTACATGGATGTGTTCACCAACCTGGAAGCTCTCCAAACTCCATACTTGGGGATTTTTATGGAGGACTCATTATGTAAGCATGATTGATAATTAAGTCCATTTCCAGTCTCTCTCCCCTCTCTGGAGAATGGGGGCTAGGCTGAAAATTCCAAGCTTCTAATCATGGCTTTTAGTCTTTCTGGTAACCAGCCCCCATCCAGCAGCCCACTATGAGTCACCTAATGAAAAAAAAAGATACTGCTCTCACCCAGTAAATTCCAAGAGATTTAGAAGCTCTGTGTCAGGAACCGGGGGTCAAAGGCCAAACAGTAAAACAAAAGATGTTCCTAGTCCTCTTATCACTTAGGAAATTGCAAGGATTTTAGGAGCTCTGTGCCAGGAACCAGGGGCAGAGACTAATATCTATATAGTTTTTCTATTATTTCTCAGCTAATAATATAAAAATATGAGATGGACTGCTACAAAGTGTCCCTAATTATTGATATTTTTAACTGGATAGTCAGAAGGTTGCCCAGTTGGTTATAAGACTGACATGAAGGACACGGCCCATTTTGCCAATTAACAAATTCAAATTTCTATTTATTCTACCACTGTGTAGAATCACTTATGTCCCTACTTAGGTAGAAAGTTGCTGATTACAATTCTCTGGGTCAAAATAATTGATTAACCTTGGGTCCTGCTATAATATATATGATAGAGACATAAACACAGTACAGAAAAGTCAAACATTTTCATTCATCTATGGCCAATGACTCTCTCATTCAGAGCCAAACCATTTGCTTAAAGCTCATAAACAATTAGAACTGAAATCAATAATACATGTGAGGCTAATTGCAAACTGATTTCCCCACAGAATGGCCAGAAGTCTATAATGTTATCCTCAAAGTTTTAAGACCATTAGGTTTATTAATGAAACTTTCTACTGTTAGTGCCCATTCAATTCAACACACATGTCCTGGGCCCCTAGTTGTGCTGGTCACTAAAAGGATCAAGATGAATCCAACATCACACCTCTACAGAGCCAGCCTACCAAGAAATCCTGCCTGCCAAAAAACAGTAGAACTTCAAATAATGGTAGGCATGATTAGTATTAACTGGGTTTCAGTAAAACAACATGAAACTACTCATTCCCTGCTTTGTTTTAATTCAAAGTACATGTTTTTATTGCACATTTTATCATGTTTTTTCCCCAAAACAAAAACCTTTATATTGAAGTACAGTTGATTTACAATGTTGTGTTAGTTTCAGGTGTACAGCATAGTGATTCAGTTATATATATTAAGTGTATTATATATATTATATACATATTCTTTCTCAAATTCTTTTCCATTATAGGTTATTAAAAGATACTGAATATAGTTCCCTGTACTATAGAGTAGGTCATTGTTTTTTCTCTATTTATATATAGTAGTGTGTATCTGTTAATCCCAAACTCCTAATTTATCCCTCCCTCTCCTTCCCCTTTGGTAAACATAGGTTTGTTTTCTATGTCTGTGAGTCTATTTCTGTTTTGTAAATAAGTTCATTTGTATCATTTTTTCAGATTCCACATATAGGTGATATCACATAATATGTCTTTCTCTACCTGACTTACTTCACTTAGTATGATAATCTCTAGGTCCATCAATGTTGCTGCAAATGGCATTATTCAATTCTTTTTTTGTGGCTGAGTAAAATTCAACTGTATATATATACCACATCTTCTTTATCCATTCATCTATCAACGGACATTTAGGCTGCTCTCATGTCTTGGCTATTGTAAATAGTGCTGCTATGAACACTGTGGTGCATGTATCTTTTCGAATCAGAGTTTTCATTTTTTCCAGATATATGCCCAGGAGTGGGATTGCTAGATCATACGGTAACTCCATTTTTAGTTTTTTAAGGAACATCCATACGGTTCTCCATAGCAGCTGTACCAATTCACATTCCTGCCAACAGTGTAGGAAGGTTCCCTTTTCTCCACACTCTATCCAGCAGTTATTATTTGTAGACTTTAACGGCCATTCTCACTGGTATGAAGTGATACAACCTTATTGTAGTTTTGATCTGCATTTCTATAATAATCAGTGATGTTGAGCATCTTTTCATGTGCCTGTTGGCCATCTGTATGTCTTCTTTGGAGAAATGTCTATTTAGGTCTTCTGTCCATTTTCTGATTGAGTTGTTTGTTGTTTTAATATTGAGCTCTATGAGCTGTCTGTATATTTTGGAAATTAATCCCTTGTCAGTTGCATCGTTTGCAAATATATCTCCCATTCCATAGGTTGTCTTTTTGTTTTGTTTCTGGTTTCCTTTGGTGTGCAAGAGCTTTAAAGTTTAATTAGGTCCCATTTGTTTATTTTTGCTTTTGTTCCCATTACTCTAGGAGACAGATCCAAAAAATTATAGCTGCAATTTATGTCAAAGAGTGTTCAGCCTATACTCTCCTCAAGAAGTTTTATAGTATCCAGTCTCATATTTAGGTCTTTAATCCATTTGAGCTTATTCTTGTGTATAGTGTTACAGAATGTTTTAATTTCATTTTTTTACATGTAGCTGTCCAGTTTTCCCAGCACCAGTTACTGAAGAGACTGTCTTTTCTCCATTGTATAGTCTTGCCTCCTTTGTCACAGATTAATTGGCCGTAAGTGTGTGGGTTTATTTCTGGGCTTTCGATCCTGTTCCATTGATCTATATGTCTCTTTTTGTGCCGGTATCATACTGTTTTGATTACTGTAGCTTTGTAGTAAAGTCTGAAGTCAAGGGAGCATGATTCCTCCAACTCCATTCTTCTTATTCAAGATTGTTTTGGCTATTTGAAGTCTTTTGTGTTTCCATACAAATTTTTAAATTTTTGCTTGAATTCTGTGAAAAATGCTATTGGTAGTTTGATAGGAATTGCATTGAATCTGTAGATTCCCTTGGGTAATACAGTCATTTTAACCATACTGATTCTTCCAATCAAAGCACACAGTATATCTTTCCATCTGTTTGTGTCATCTACAATTTCTTTCATTACCGTCTTATAGTTTTCAGAATGCAGGTCTTTCGCCTCCTTAGGTAGGTTTATTCCTAGGAATCTTATTCTTTTTGATACAATGGTAAATGGGACTGTTTCCTTAATTTCTCTTTCTGATATTTCATTGTTAGTGTATAAAAATGCAAGAGATTTCTGTATATTAATTTTATATCCTGCAACTGTACCAAATTCACTGATGAGCTCTGATAGTTTTCTGGCGGTGTCTTTAGGATTTTCTATGTATAGTATCATGTCATCTGCAAACAGTGACAATTTTACTTCTTTCCAATTTGAATTCCTTTTATTTCTTCTTCTTCTCTTCTTTTCTTTTTTTTTTTTTTTTCTATTTCTTTTTCTTTTCTTGCTGTGTCTAGAACTTCCAAAACTATACTGAATAAAAGTGGTGAGAGTGGGCATCCTTGTCCTATCCCTGATCTTAGAGGGAATGCTTTCAGCTTTTCACCACTGAGTATGATGTAAGTTGTGGATTTGTCATATATGGCCTTTATTATGTTGAGGTATGTTCCTTCTATGACCACTTTCTGGAGAGATTTTTTTATCATAAATCAGTGTTGCATTTCATCAAAAGCTTTTTCTGCATCTATTGATATGATCATACAGTTTTTGTTCTTCAATTTGTTAATGTTGTGTATCACATTGATTGATTTGCAGATATTGAAAAATCCTTGCATCCCTGTAATAAATCCCACTTGATCATGGTATATGATCCTTTCAATGCATTGTTTGGTTTGCTAGTAGTTTGTTGAGGATTTTTGCATCTATGTTCATCAGTGATATTGGCCTATAATTCTCATTTTTGTGATATCTTTGTCTGGTTTTGGTATCAGGATGATGGTGGCCTCATAGAATGAATTTGGAAGTATTCCTTCCTCTCCAGTTTTTTGGAAAAGTTTCAGAAGGATAGGTGTTAACTCTACTCTAAATGCTTGGTAGAATTCACCTGTGAAGCCATCTAGTCCTGGACTTTTTTTTTGATGGGAGTTTTTGGTTTGGGGGTTTTTTTGGTTTTGGTTGTTTTGTGGTTTTTTTTTTTTTTTGGTTTTTGGTTTTTATGCTTTCATTTTATTTTGGTGGGGTTTTGGGTTTTTTTTTTTTTTTTGATTTTTTTGTTTTTTCTTTTTTTTTTTTTTTCCCAGGCTGCACAGTTTGTGGGATCTTTGTTCCCCAACCAGCAATTGAACCCAAGCACCGAGCCCTAACCACTGGACCTAAAGGGAATTCCCTGCTGGGAGTTTTTAAATTGCTGATTCAATTTCAGTACTGGTAACTGGTCTGTTCATATTTTCTGTTTCTTCCTGATTCAGTCTTGGAAGATTGAACCTTTCTAAGAATTTGTCCATTTCTTCTAGGTTGTCCATTTTATTGGCATATAGTTGCTCGTGGTAGTCTCTTATGATTCTTTGTATTTCTGTGGTGTCAGTTGTAACTTCTCCTGTTTCATTTGTGATTTTATTCATCTGGGCCCTCTCCCTTTTTTTTCTTGATCAGTCTAGCTAAAAATGTATCAACTTTCTTCATCTTTTCAAAGAACCAGCTTTTAGATTCATTAATCTTTCCTATTGTTTTTAACTCTCTATTTCATTTATTTATGCTCTGATCTTTATGATTTCTTTCCTTCTATACCTTTGGGTTTCATTTGTTCTTCTTTCTCTAGTTGCTTTAGGTGTAAGGTTGGATTGTTTATTCGAGATTTTTCTTATTTCCTGAGGTAAGTTTCTATTACTATAAAATTCCTTCTTAGAACTGCTCTTGCTGTGTTCCACAGGTCTTGGATCATCACGTTTTCATTTTCATTTGTCTCTAAATATTTTTTATTTCATCTTTGATTTCTTCAGTGATCCAGTTGTTTAGTAGCATGTTGTTTAGCCTCCATGTGCTGTGTCTTTTTTGCTGTTTTTTCCTTGTAGTTGATTTCCAGTCTAATAGCATTGTGGTCAGAAAAGATGTTTGATATGATTTCAATTTTCTTAAATTTACCAAAGCCTGTTTTGTGGCTTAGCATGTGATCTATCCTGGAGAAACAGTCACCCAAAGCCAAGAAGCACAGAGAGTCTCATACAGCATTAACCCAAAGAGGAACACACCAAGATACATTGTAATCAAAATGACAAAAATTAAAGGTAAAGAGAATATTAAAAGCAGTAAGGGAAAACCAACAAATAACATACAAGGGAACTCCCATAAGGCTATCAGCTGATTTTTCAGCAGAAACTCTGCAGGCCAGAAGGGAGTGGCATGATATATTTAAAGTGATAAAAGGGAAAAATCTACAACCAAGAATACTGTGCCCAGCAAGGCTCTTGTTCAGATTTCATACAGAAATCACAGACAAGCAAAAGCTAAAAGAATTCAGCACCATCAAACAAGCTGTACAACAAATGCAAAGGAACTTCTCTGGGCAAAAAAGAAAAGGCCACAACTAGAAACAAGAAAATTACAAAATGAAAAAGCTCACCAATAAAAGGCAAGCATACAGTAAATGTAGGAAATCATCCACACACAAAGCTAGCAGGGAGGTTAAAAGACAAAAGCAGTAAAATCATCTATATCCATAATAAGCAGTTAAGGGATACACAAAACAATCAGAGGTAAAATATGATATCAAAAACAGTAATTGTTGTGGGAGGAGAGTACAAATGCAGGGTTTTTTAAATGCATTTGAAATTAAGAGATGAGCAACTTAAAACAATCACACAGGCTGCTGCCACCACCACTGGCCACCTGCCTCTAGGGCTCACCCGCGTCTTACTCTCACGCGCGCATGCATAGCCCCACTGGTTCACTCGCATTCAAGCAGCCTTGCTCTCCGCGGAGCCCAAGCCCAGACGTCTGAAACTACTGCACCAACTGCTACCAGGACTGCAGGAGACACCCTGTGGCCCAGCGTAACCCGCCGCTGGCCCCCGCGCCCTGGGCTCCTGCTCATGCCACCGCCGGTGATGTTGAGGTAATCAGGTACCCAGAGGCTTCAGCACTGATGTATTCCCTTCTCAATGGTGTTTCTGATGTCCACCTCAGGAGTCTCCTTGGCCAGCCCTGAAACACTTGAAAATTAAACAGAGAATCCACTGCATATATTCTTCTTGAAAATTTCCATCATATATGTTCAGAACTTTCTGAATAAGAATAAGGATTTGAAGGTGCTAACAGAGCAGGGAACAAGCCAAAAGGAAAGCAGTAGATGCAGAGAGGCCATGGAGTATCCATCAACCAGATAATCATCACTGGAATAACTGGAAGTGTCTGAATATAGCCATGTGTCTGACAGGGCCTTGGTTCTCCAGCCAGGTGTCAGGCCTGAGCCTCTGAGGTGGGAGAGCCAAGTTCAGGACATTGGTCCACCAGAGACCTCCCAGCCACATGTAATATCAATTGGCGAGAGTTCTCCCAGAGATCTCCGTCTCAATATTAAGACCCAGCTCCACTCAACGACCAGTAAGCTCCAGTGCTGGACACACCATGCCAAACAACTAGCAACACAGGAACACAACCCCCCCCCCATTAGCAGAGAGGCTGCCTAAAATCACAGTAAGTTCACAAACACCCAAAAAAACACCACCAGACACAGTCCTGCCCACCAGAAAGACAAGATGCAGCCTCATCCACCAGAATAGGCATCAGTCCCCTCCACCAGGAAGCCTACACAACCAACTGAACCAACCTTACCCACTGGGGCAGACACCAAAAACAATGGGAACTATGAACCTGCAGCCTGTGAAAAGGAGACCCCAAACACAGTAAGTTAAGCAAAATGAGAAGACAGAGAAATACACAGCAGGTGAAGGAGCATGGTAAAAACCCACCAGACCAAACAAATGAAGAGGAAATAGTCAATCTACCTGAAAAAGAATTCAGAGTAATGATAGTAAACATGATCCAAAATCTTGGAAATACAATGGAGAAAATAAAAGACACGTTTAACAAGGACCTAGAAAAACTGAAGAGCAAACAATGATGAACAACACAATAAATGGAATTAAAAATTCTCTAGAAGAAATCAATAGCAGAATAACTGAGGCGGATGAACAGATAAGTGACCTGGAAGATAAAATACTGGAAATAACTACCACAGAGCAGGATAAAGAAAAAAGAATGAAAAGAACTGAGGACAGTCTTAGAGACCTCTGGGACAACATTAAATGCACCAATATTTGCATTAGAGGGGTCCCAGAAGAAGAAGAGAAAAAGAAAGGGACTGAGAAAATAATTGAAGAGATTATAGTTGAAAACTTCCCTAATATGGGAAAGGAAGTAGTCAATCAAGTCCAGGAAGCACAGAGTGTCCCATATAGGATAAATCCAAGGAGAAACATGCCAAGACACATATTAATCAAACTATCAAAAATTAAACACACAAAAAAAATATTAAAAGCAGCAAGGGAAAAGCAACAAATAACACACAAGGGAATCCCTGTAAGGTTAACAGCTGATCTTTCAGCAGAAACTCTGCAAGCCAAAAGGGAGTGGCAGGACATATTTAAAGTGATGAAAGGGAAAAACCTACAACCAAGATCACTCTTCCCAGCAAGGATTTCATTCAGATTCGACAAGCAAAAGCTAAGAGAATTCAACAACACCAAACCAGTTTTACAGCAAATGCTAAAGGAACTTCTCTAGACAGGAAACAAAAGAGAAGGATAAGACCTACAATAACAAACTGAAAACAATTAAGAAAATGGGAATAGGAACATACATATCGATAATTACCTTAAATGTAAATGGACTAAGTGCTCCCACCAAAAGACACAGACTGGCTGAATGGATACAAAAAGAAGACCCATATATATGCTGTCTACAAGAGACCCACTTCAGACCTAGAGACACATACAATTTGAAAGTGAGGGGATGGAAAAACATATTCCATGCAAATGGAAATCAAAAGAAACCTGAAATAGCAATTCTCATATCAGACAAAATAGACTTTAAAATAAAGACTATTACAAGAGGCAAAGAAGGACACGACATAATGATCAAAGGATCAATACAAGAAGAAGATATAACAATTGTAAATATTTATGCACCCAACATAGGAGCATCTCAACACATAAGGCAAATGCTAACAGCCATAAAAGGGGAAACTGACTGTAACACAACAATAGTAGGGGATGTTAACAGCGCACTTTCCCCAATGGACAGATCATCCAAAATGAATATAAATAAGGAAACACAACCTTTAAATGATACATTAAACAAGATGGACTTACTTGATATTTATAGGACATTCCATCCAAAAACAACAAAATACACTTTCTTCTCAAGTGCTCATGGAACATTCTCCAGGATAGATCATAACTTGGGTCACAAATCAAGCCTTGGTAAATTTAAGAAAATCGAAATCATATCAAGTATCTTTTCCAACCAGAACGCTATGAGACTAGATATCAATTACAGGAAAAAATCTGTTAGAAATACAAACACATGGCGGCTAAACAATACACTACTAAATAACCAAGACATCACTGAAGAAATCAAAGAGGAAATAAAAAAAATACCTAGAAACACACGACAATGAAAAATGATGACGCAAAACCTATGGGATGCAGCAAAAGCAGTTCTAAGAAGGAAGTCTAAAGCAATACACTCCTACCTGAAGAAAAAAATAAAAAGTTCAATTAAACAACCTAAACTTACACCTAAAGCAATTAGAGAAAGAAGAACAAAAAAACCCCAAAGTTAGCAGAAGGAAAGAAATCATAAAGATAAGATCAGAAATAAATGAAAAAGAAATGAAGGAAATGATAGCAAAGATCAATAAAACTAAAAGCTGGTTCTTTGAGAAGATAAACAAAATTGATAAATCATTAGCCAGACTCATCCAAGAAAACAAGGGAGGAGACTAAAATCAGCAGAATTAGAAATGAAAAAGGAGAAGTAACAACTGACACTGCAGAAATACAAAGGATCATGAGAGATTACTACAAGCAACTATATGCCAATAAAATAGACAACCTGGAAGAAATGGACAAATTCTTAGAAAAGCACAACCTTCCGAGACTGAACCAGGAAGAAACAGAAAATATAAAATAACTAATCACAAGCACTGAAATTAAAACTGTGATTAAAAATCTTCCAACAAACAAAAGCCCAGGACCAGATGGCTTCACAGGCAAATTCTACCAAACATTTAGAGAAGAGCTAACACCTATCCTTCTCAAACTCTTCCAAAATATAGCAGAGGGAGGAAAATTCCCAAACTCATTCTATGAGGCCACCATCACCCTGATACCAAAACCAGAAAAGATGTCACAAAAAAAAGTACGCTATAGGCCTATATCACTGATGAACATAGATGCAAAAATCCTCAACAAAATACTAGCAAACAGAATCCAACAACACATGAAAAGGATCACACACCATGATCAAGTGTGGTTTATCCCAGGAATGCAAGGATTCTTCAATATATGCAAATAAATCAATGTGATAAACGATATTAACAGACTGAAGGAGAAAAACCATATGATCATCTCAACAGATGCAGAAAAAGTTTTCGACAAAATTCAACACCCATTTATGATAAACACCCTGCAGAAAGTAGGCACAGAGGGAACTTACCTCAACATAATAAAGGCCATATATGACAAACCCACAGCCAACATCATTCTCAGCGGTGAAAAACTAAAACCATTTCCACTAAGATCAGGAACAAGACAAGGTTGTCCAATCTCACCACTATTATTCAACATAGTTTTGGAAGTTTTATCCACAGCAATCAGAGAAGAAAAAGAAATAAAAGGAATCCAAATCAGAAAAGAAGAAGTAAAATTGTCACTGTTTGCAGATGACATGATACTATACATAGAGAATCCTAAAGATGCTATCAGAAAACTACTAGAGCTAATCAATGAATTTGGTAAACTAGCAGGATACAAAATTAATGCACAGAAATCTCTTGCATTCCTACACACTAGTGATGAAAAATCTGAAAGAGAAATTAAGGAAACACTCCCATTTACCATTGCAACAAAAAGAATAAAATACCTAGGAATAAACCTACCTAAGGAGACAAAAGACCTGTATGCAGAAACCTAAAAGACACTGATGAAGGAAATTCAAGATGATACAAACAGATGGAGAGATGTACCATGTTCTTGGATTGGAAGAATCAACATTGTGAAAATGACTATACTACCCAAAGTAATCTACATATTCAATGCAATCCCTATCAAACTACCACTGGCATTTTTCACAAAACTGGAACAAAACATTGTCCAATTTGTATGGAAACACAAAAGACCCAGAATAGCCAAAGCAATCTTGAGAAAGAAAAAACAGAGCTGGAGGAATCAGACTCCCTGTCTTCAGACTATACTACAAAGCTACAGTAATCAAGACAGTATGGTACTAGCACAAAAACAGAAATATAGATCAATGGAACAGGATAGAAAGCCCTGAGATAACACACACACATATGGTCACCTTATCTTTTTTTTTTTTTTTTTTTTTTTTGCAGTACGCAGGCCTCCCACTGCTGTGGCCTCTCCCGCTGTGGAGCACAGGCTACGGACCCACAGGCTCAGCGGCCATGGCTCACGGGCCCAGCCTCTCCGCAGTATGTGGGATCCTCTCGGACCGGGGCACGAACCCATGTCCCCTGCATCGGCAGGCAGACTCCCAACCACTGCGCCACCAGGGAAGCCCAGTCACCTTATCTTTGATAAAGGAGGCAAGAATATACAATGAAGGTAAGACAGCCTCTTCAATGAGTGGTGCTGGGAAAACTGGACAGCTACATGTAAAAGAAAGAAATTAGAACACTACCTAACACCATACACAAAAATAAACTCAAAATGGATTAAAAACCTAAATGTAAGACTGACACTATACAAACTTTAGAGGAAAACAGGCAGAACACTCTATGACATAAATCACAGCAAGATCCTTTTTGACCCACCTCTTAGAGAAACGTAAATAAAAACAAAAATAAACAAATGGGACCTAATGAAACTTCAAAGCTTTTGCACAGCAAATGAAACCATAAACCAAACAAGAACAAAACCCTCAGAATAGGAGAAAATATTTGCAAACAAAGCAACTGACAAAGGATTAATCTCCAAAATATACAAGCAGCTCATGCAGCTCAATATCAAAAAAACAAACAAGCCAATCCAAAAATGGGCAGAAGACCTAAATAGACATTTCTCCAAAGAAGATATACAGATTGCCAACAAACACATGAAAGGATGCTCAACATCAATAATCACTAGAGAAATGCAAATCGAAACCACAATGAAGTATCACCTCACACCAGTCAGAATGGCCATCATCAAAAAACCTACAAAGAAAAAATGCTGGAGACAGTGTGGAGAAAAGGGAACCCTCTTGCACTCTTGGTGGTGATGTAAATTGATAGAGCCACTATGGAGAACAGTATGGAGGTTCCTTAAAAAACTAAAAATAGAATTACCATATGACCCAGCAATCCCACTACTGTGCATATATCCTGAGAAAACCATAATTCAAAAAGAGTCATGTACCACAATGTTCATTGCAGAACTATTTACAATAGCCAGGGCATGGAAGCAACCTATGTGTCCCTCGACAGATGAATGGATAAAGAAGATGTGGCACATATATACAATGGAATATTACTCAGCCATAAAAAGAAATGAAATTGAGTTATTTGTAGTGAGGTGGATGGACATAGAATCTGTCATACAGAGTGAAGTACGTCAGAAAGAGAAAAACAAATACCATATGCTAACACAAATATATGGAATCTTCAAAAAAAAAGGTTCTGAAGAACCTAGGGGCAGGACAGGAATAAAGACGCAGACATAGGGAATGGACTTGAGGACAAGGGGAGGGGGAAGGGCAAGCTGGGACGAAGTAAGAGAGTGGCATGGACATATATACACTACCAAATGTAAAATAGATAGCTAATGGGAAGCAGCCACATAGCACAGGGAGATCAGCTTGGTGCTTTGTGTCCACCTAGAGGGGTGGGATAGGGAGGTGGGAGGGAGATTCAAGAGGGACAGGATATGGGTATATATGTGTACGTATAGCTGATTCACTTTCTTATACAGCAGAAACTAATACAACATTGTAAAATAATTATACTCCAATAAAGATGTTAAAAATAAATCTCATATATATATATATATATATATATATATATATATATATATATATATATATATATTCTGCTATACCAAAACTTCATGGTCACTATAAACCAAAAATCTATAATAGATATACACACAAAAAAGAAAAAGGAATCCAAACATAACAGTAAAGATAGTCGTCAAATCACAAGAGAAGACAACAAAAGAAGAAAGGGCAACAAAAGACCTACGAAAACAAATCCAAAAGAATTAACAAAATGTCAATAAGACCATAAATATCAATAATTACCTTAAATGCAAATGAACTAAATGCTCCAGCCAAAGGACACAGACTGGTTGAATGGATATATAAACAAGACTTGTATATCTGCTGCCTACAAGAGGCTCACTTCAGATCTATAGACACATACAGACTGAAAGTGAGGGGATGGAAAAAAGGTATTCCATGCAAATGGAAATCAAAAGAAAGCTGGAGTAGGAATACTCGTATCCAACAAAACAGAGTTTAAAATACAGACTGTTACAAGAGACAAAGAAGGACAGTACATAATGATCGAGGGATCAATCCAAGAAGGTATAAAAATTATAAATATATGTGCACCCAACATAGAAGCACCTCAATATATAAGGCAAATATTAAAAGACATAAAAGGGGGCTTCCCTGGTGGCACAGTGGTTGAGAGTCCACCTGCCGATGCAGGGGACACGGGTTCGTGCCCCGGTCTGGGAAGATCCCACATGCCACGGAGCAGCTAAGCCTGTGAGCCATAGCCGCTGAGCCTGCGCGTCCAGAGCCTGTGCTCTGCAACGGGAGAGGCCACGACAGTGAGAGGCTCGCGTACCGCAAAAAAAAAAAAAAAAAAAAAAAAAGACATAAAAGGAAAAATCGACAGTAACACAGTAATAGCAGGGGACTGTAACACCCCACTTACATCAATGGACAGATCATCCAGGCAGAAAATCAATAAGGAAACACAAGCCTTAAATAACACATTAAACCAAATGGACTAAATTGATATTTTTAGAGCATTCCATCCGAAAGCAGTAGAATACACATTCTTTTCAAGGGCGCATGGATCATTCCTTGGTTTGTTTTTTAAGTGTTTGTTTGTTTGTTTGTTTATACATTCTTCTCTATATCCACAGTAGATCTGTCTCCTGAAGTACTTCCAAGTGAACTAAAATTAAATGTGTGCTTTTATATTTCCTGTGGAAAACAACTGGAGAAGTCTTTGGAAATAGCCCAAATTTCACCAATTCCCTAAAAGCCTTCCCAAGAATCAAAGAAACTGCTGGGAAAAATAAACACAAACAAATAATTTTTTTTAAGCGGCAAATAGTTTCATTCTAACCACTCACTCAGATTCCATGGGTCTCTTCTCTAAATGGGCTAATCCTAACAGAAATACCAATAACCACAACACCTAAAACAAAGACCCAAGATAGTTCATTCCTAAGGAAGTGGAGACAACAGTTTGCTTGCATCTGTATTTGCTCTAGCACTAGCAGCTAGATAAGAGAGCAGGAACCACACTCACGGTGATTTTATGCATTTCTACTTGAAGAACTATAACATTATGTCACCTATAGTTTCCAGGCAAATGCAATAGCTGTGGCAAGTGCCTCCACCCCACCTTTCTCAATGGACATTTTCCTGCAAATAAGGTGAAAATCACATTGAACTGTGTTTTAAATACGTGAGCGGAACTTGATAAGACAGGAGAAATGCTTTAGAAAGTAAGAATGGGGCAAGCACAGATTCAAGGGAACCACTTCCCAGGAAGTTACAGCTTAATCTCCAGAATTTGGGCAGTGGTTGGGAGCCCCCTTCAAATGCAGAATGACCTCAGAGAAGAAATGTCCAGAGAAGAAAGGAGGTTGCTGCCAGGTTCTAAATTCAATGCCTAGAAGTAACACAAATGTGTGAATTGGGCCAGGTTAAAGGGAAAAAAAAAAGGAGTAGAAAGAGGTGTGGAAAATGTACCCTTTTTACAGGTGTTTAAAAATATGTATTTTTAAAAGTACATGTGAATGAAAAATTTGCCTCCCATAACAGTAAACAAAGGATGTTGCAGCCATCAAGCCACTACAGCCACTGCCCCTAATGGTGAGCCCTGAGGGAACTCAGGATGGAGACAAACAGGGCTGCCCACTGCCAGGCCCTAAGCCACTGCAGCCACCCTCAATGGTGCATCCAACGGTTAGGGAACTCTGGATGGGAAAGAACTGGATACTGGCCCTAAAGAGCTAAGGTACACATCAAAGGAATGGTTTCAATGAGCCCAGACTGTTGCATCTTCCCATACGTAGAAAAGCGCTAAATTCATTAACTTGAGATATCTGGTTTTCTTCAATTAATGGTAATCTTTTGATTATCTGGTATTTGTTGCAAAACTCCCTATATATCCTGGCTCCTCCCTTACCTCTTCGGAACAGTCCCTCAGAGCTATCTGAGAGGCTGTCTTCCAGGCTTGAAGTCCTCAGAAAGACCACCAAATAAAACACACCTTTCTCAACTTTTAGGTTGTGTGGGTTTTTTTCAGTTGACATACACTATGCAGAAACTGCTAGTTTTCTACCCCATATCCAAACTCCCTTCCTTAGCAATAGAACCCAATTTTTATTAAGTGCAGAACTGGCCCACTTAGGCTGGAAGACTACTTCCCAGCCTTCCTTGCAACTAAGTATGGTCATCTAACTATATTCTGGGCAATAAGACTTACTTCCAGAGAAGAAGAACGGAGTGGCTGATGGGAGAACCAAAAGTATCTGCCCCCTTCACTAGTTTCAAGGAACCTACACACAGTGAGAGATGGGTGCATAACACAAGTCATGGTGTGTGCTATATTCTATTGTGTACGAAAGGCTATAGGGATACAAAGTGGGAATTATTCATTCTAACGTTGAAGGTGTTTTCCTAATGTTACATAAGCAAATGGATTTCAGAGCAATGCCTAGTGACCAGCCGTGTGACTTTCAGCAAATACACCACCTCTCTGAGCCTGGGTTTTCTCATATTTTAATGGAAAAATAAATCCCACCCCGCAGAACTACTGTGGGGATTCAGTGAGGTAAACTGTTTAAAGCAAACAGCAGGGAGCCAATCATATGGTAAATAATCCAAATCTGGCAACCCCCTTTCCAGCTGTTTCTCTTAGAGAACTAAAGCCCGTGGTGCAGAGTCAAAGAGACTGATGCTGAGAAGTATGGGGTCTGATAAACTGTTTACGTGCTTTCACTCCCAGAACAATTTGATAAACCATTCACTTGCACAGAGATCTTAGTTTCTGCCCTCTGACTGAAACCAGATCTTATTTGGAAAACTGGGACTTTCTTAACCATTAATAGAATGCTCATTTATTAATATGATGTTGCTCATGCCCACTGAGATACTGGAGATGTTCCCTCCCCACCACCATGCCAACCACACCCAGTGGGGAGCTAGGAAGAAGGGCATTCAAGAGCTTTTTAGTCTGTTTTTACGTGTTTGGCAAGTGTCCCACACACTTTATTGCCTTGGTTTATGAGGCAAACTTGGCCAGGAAAATCACCCATGGCCTCCAGGAAACTGGATGATAAGGGAATAAAAACAAATTGTTCAGCATGGGGTAAGGTGTCTGTAGTTCTCCTCCTCCACCTCCAAATTATAGGCATGATCTCCTAGAAAAAAAATACACAGGGCCTTCCTCCAGGACTGCCCAGTATGGGATTCAAGAATCCAGCAGGGACCAATCAGGCCTCAAGTGAACAGCAACCCATTTTTATACATAACACTGTAACCAACCTAAACCAACTTTCAACTGCCAATTTCAGGCTCTTATATATCATATCAAAAACATCATCATGGGGACCTCCCTGGTGGTGCAGTGGTTAAGAATTTGCCTGCCAACGCAGGGGATATGAGTTTGATCCCTGGTCTGGGAAGATCCCACATGCCACAAAGCAACTAAGCCCATGTGCCACAACTACTGAGCCTGCATTCTAGAGCCCACAAGCCACAACTACTGAGCCCGTGTGCCACAACTACTGAAACCCACATGCCTAGAGCCCGTGTTCCACAACAAGAGAAGCCACCATAACGAGAAGTCTGTGCACCGCAACGAAGGGTAGCCCCCACTCGCCGCAACTAGAGAAAGCCCAGGCGCAGCAACGAAGACCCAACACAGCCAAATAAATAAATACGACAAATAAATTTTTTAAAAAAACATCATGGCACCACCTAGACAGTGCAAAAAATGAAAAATTAATACTATTGACAAGAAGTGTGGGATTTATAAATTTAATATATTTATATTAAATATTTAAATTAAATTTATAAATTTAATATATTTGAGAAAAACAAAGGCACTTATTAGGGGTGTTAAAAGTGGCAAATCTTTAGTCTTAGTGGTATGTTTAGCTAGTTAACTGTATTTCCAACTGTGAATACAACTACAAAATTAAAGGGCATATATGAAATGTTGGGAAGATAACATCAGAGATTGTGGCTAAACGACAAGGTATTATTTGAGACTATAATATATTTCAGCTGTTGGGTTTATAGTCCTCACCTTATAGCAGATATGTCTATTTGGGGGTGTGCTAAACTTTCACACAAGCTTTAAGGAATGTCTGTGTGGATTACCCACAATCCAGCTTCTTCCATAGCCATGTCCAGTCGTGTCCTACACAGTGGGATTTAGCCAAGGCAGCACAGACCCAGGTGGAGTCTCACCAGCAAGTGGCAAAACCAAGCATGTGTGGAGTCAAATAGAATCATCCCGGAAGTCAGGTCAAAATGGGGCCCAAGTCCACAAGCCCAGGAAGCCTTGAGGGTGGGAAGAAGAGTTAGGAGGTCACTCCTGCCAGACTGGCTGCTGGGACTGAGAATAGAGGGAGGACGCCTCCTCACAAAATATCTGAACAAACCTCCATGAGCAACCACAAGAGTCTCCACTAATTTAAAGAAGCAGAAATAAGTCAGTGCCTAGTATACAGAATAGGTTGCTCCAGAAATTCCTTATTTGAAAAAATTGAGAAATTTGAACTACGATTTAGACTGCTCTGATCTAGAAATCCCTAGTTAGGAAAACACAAATTTTTTTCATGGCTAATTCTAGAGCAGTGTTGTCCAAGAGAAATATCATGCAAGCCACATTTGTCATTTTAAGTTTTCTAGCCACAGTTAAATCTAAATGAAATTAATTTTAATAACAAATTTCCCTTAACCCAATATATCTCAAGTATTATCATTTCAAAATGTAATCAATATAAAATTAGTGACATATCTTATATTACATTTATCATACGAAGTCTTCAAAATCCAGTGTACTTTTTACATTTACAGCACATTTGAATATGAATGCTAAATTTTCACTGCAAATACTCATCTGTATTTAGATCATAAAATTTATAGCTTAAAAAACTGATTCACATACACAAATTGTTTCTAATATACTTAAAAGTTTCCCAGTAACTGAATTGAGTATTCGTTCCTAGCACTGCAGGAAAAAAAAAAAAAAAAAAGGCCTTACTTTCCAGGAAAAGCACAGGGGCAACAAATGCATGACCTCTACATCATGCTTTTGCCTTCCAGGTCTTATGTAAGTGCAAGTGATTGGTGGACTCTAAATTACATCTAGAACTTGAACTGCAAGGCAGGGGAAATTTTAGTCTTCTTGGTATAGGAAGACCCTAAAAAAGAGGTTGGAATATATATTGAGGCCAATGCACCATGTCCCCATGATGTTCACTGCAACAGCATTTACAACAACAATCACTAAATAGAAAACAGACTAAATGCACAAAAGTAAAGGGCTAGTAAAATAAAACGTACTCTACCCAGGTAATGAAATATCATGGTCATTTTTGTTTTTGTTTTAAATAATTATTTTGTTTATTTATTTGGTTCTGCCAGGTCTTAGTTGCGGCAGGCAGACTCCTTAGTTGTGGCATGCATGTGGGATCTAGTTCCCTGACCAGGGATCGAACCCAGGTCCCCTGCATTGGGAGCACGGAGGCTTAACCACTGCACCACGAGGGAAGTCCCACATGGTCATTTTTGAAGGACATTTTATCAATGAAGTGAAAAATCTTACAATATGTCACTTACCAAAATAAAGTCTGAACAAAAAGCCGTACATTCAATCTGATCCCACTTTTAGGGACAACTAGGGAAATTTAAATATGGCCTATGTATTATTTTTGCAGGTATGATAATGGTACTGTGATTATGTCAGAGAATGTCTGTTCTTAAGAAATGAATGCTTTAGTGTTGTGAATTTTTTTAATTACTTTCAAACAATTCGGAATAAAAGCAGAGAGAGAATGTTAACTAGGAAATGATGAATGATGGAAATCTAGGAAAGTGATATATGGGCATTCATTGTACTACTCTTTTAACTTTTCTGCTAGTTAAAAATTTCTCAAAATAAGAATTGGGAGAGAAAAATGCTGGGGAACAGTGGCTAGTTTTATTTATTTGCAAGGCTGTTCTGAGTTCAGGCTGTTTCCTTTGCCAGCACCACATCCTTAAAAATGTGTGCTCTCAGAATGCATGTATATACAATGTTGTCATCTCCAGTAACCCAATATGGCTTTAGGCTGCTCTTTCTTTCTTTTCCCATTCTTTTAATGTGTTTTGAGAAACTACAACTGTTCCAGAGAACATCTCTCTCTCTCTCTCTCTCTCTCTCTCTCTCTCTCTCTCTCTCTCTCACACACACACACACACACACACGAAATAATTAAATCAGTGATGTCAAATGCATGGCACATATGCCACCAGAACCCCTACCAACCAATGACAGTCATCACTAATTGATCAAGGTACTCTTTCCTGCCAAACCTCATTATACCTCAGAATCCTGCAAACACAGCTCTCCAGGTAACTTTGATTAATGCATGGGAACTGGCATGTGAGATTAAACCATTGCCAAACATTTATTAAATAGTCTACTTTAGCAGAACCTTAAAAAACTATGATTGTCATGAGTGTCTTTGAGGTGGCTATGAAAAAAAGAGCTCAAAACCTGGAGCCAAAGACCTGAACTCAAATCCAACCTCTGCCTCTTTCTCCTTGAACCTTGGGAAAGTCTCTCAAAGTTCTTTGGCCCTCAGTTTCCCCATCTGTAATGAAACCTTCCTCACAGGGGTATAAAGTAGTTGAAATGAAATAATGAACACTTGGTAAATGCCAAAGACATTTACATATGAACAGTGGCATCACGAAAAATGGAAAATTTACTATTGGAAAAGCCATTGCTACAGTACTGATTATAATTCAGAATAGAGGATGAGTTCTAAGGGCCTAAAGGGTTTTTTTGTTTTTAAGCCAATCCAGAAACAGGGCAAATTCTGAGTGCTCCTTCTCAGTATCCTTTGCTGGTTCTTCATTTCTAACTTATGAAAGGGCTCAGTCGTCAGATATTTTTGCTGTTCGCACCATAGTGACTTCCTCTAATAGCGTGGCTCTTAAGCACAATTCATATGCTGTTGACTCTCAAATTTTAAAAGTGTTACAAGATGTTAAAAAGGGAGTTTAGACCAAGGCCTCAACACAATAGATATCAAATACTAAAGGGGCTGATGCAAATCAATATTTTCAAAGTGGTTATCTAAAAACAGTTTAATTTGCAACCCTCACTGTAAGCAATGTCATAAAATGGTCCAGCTACCAGAGATTGAAGGGAGGGAGAATATGTAAAAGGTTTTCTTTGAAGAAAGCTGTGCTGTGAATAGCTCCTCTCCCTGGAGAATAGAAAGGACGGGGGAAGCCCCCTCAGCTCAGACCTAGTGATAGGGGATGACTCAGAGAGCTGATATGCATTCCCTGGAGTTTGAAGAAAGGGGGTGGGGAGAGCTGCTTAATTAACTGGAGTCTGACCCCCCACCACCATTGGGGAATCTAAAGGTGAGAGGTTGCTAAAGCAGTGGGTGACAGCAGAGAAGAGATTCCCTTGGGGATAGCCAAGGCACAGGGTGTATATTTCCTGTGGACAGGAGGCGAGCCACGCAGGAGAGTCAGCAAGAGCCTTATCATCCTAGCTCAAGTGCTCTGCTTGGTGGGATGATGGGACTGTAAATGAGAAAGTCTGTGTGGAATGAGCTGCGGGGAACCGCACAGCAGCTGGAGGAATAGGATGCATCACCCACACCAGTGGAGTTGACAAAAGAGGAGCTACAGCAGTGGAGCCTCCACAGAATCTACAAAAGAACCAAGGAAGACACAGCCTTAAATATTAGCCAGCCCCAGAGAAAGTAAAATCATGTTAAGATGGTCCCAGACAAGTAAGAACCTTCTGATCTCTTTCCCCTCTACCCTCCTAGTGGAGTGTTGACACCAACTCTGGAGTAGCTGAAACCATAGCTAATGAGATGATAAACAAGAAAGGGAAAAAAGCCAGCCATAACTTCTTCCCCAGTGGGGGTAACTGACCTGCTAAGGTAGAGGAAGCTGGAAGCAAAAGAAACATGACCTTTTAATGAAGATGTAAGTATTAAGTAACAAACTGAACTGGACATTCTTGTTTCTGAATCAAGTGTCTGGTTTCCTACTTAAAGAGAACCATGGGACTTAGAGTGACCAGAAAAATCATGGTGCCTGCCAGAGTTTTCACCCAATGGCAGGGAAACCTGTTCCTCCACTGAATACATGTTAAAGGGACATTAGGAAACAAAATTAAAATTGCATTCTAATTGATTCCCAGAGCTGTGCTTCTTCACAATACTTGTTATAGTGGTATAATATGCATCTCAGAATTATCATATCCAAATACAAATTCTTGATTTGTACTCCATCTCCCAGATCTATTCTTCCTACAGTCTTTCCATCTCGTTAAAAAAGAACTCCATCATTCCTCTTGATCAGGCCAAAATCCTTGAAGTTATCCTTGAATCCTTTCTTCCTTTAACATCCTAGATCCAAACTATCAGCAAATCCTACAAGATCTACTTTGAGAAGTTATTCTGAATCCAACCACTTTTTACCACCACCGGACTTAAACCACAATTGTGTCTCCCTTTCCTGTTTATTCTCATCTCCCTACATTCTACTCTCAACACAGCAGCCCAAAGTGACCCTTGTAAATCATGTAAGATGTGCTCAAAAGCCTTCAAAGCTTTCATTTTTAACTTGGAATAAAAGCCAGTGTTCTTAGAATGCCTACATGATCTAGCCCTTAATCTTTTTCAAACTTCATCTCCTACCACTCCCTCATTGCTTGCCATGATCTGGCCACACTGGGATCCTTGCTTTTCCTCAAACTTGCTAAGCACTCATCCAACTCAAGACCTTTACACTTGCTGTTCTTTCTGCCGGAAATTCTCTTCCCCTTGTAGATTTCTGCTCAAATGTCACCTTATCAGAAAAGCCTCTCCTGACTGCCTAATATAAATAGCAACTCCATCTTCCCCTTCTCCCCCACTCCCTTCTCTCCTACTCCTGATCTCCCTATCCTCCTCCTTTACTATAGTTATGCCCAGGTCGCTTAGAGCCACCTGAAATGCTATGCATTTATTTCCTTGTTTATTTTCTGCCTTCCTCTACCAGCATGTCAGCACCCCAAGGCTAGGATTTAGCTTGGTCCATGGTTGTGAGCACTCAATATTTTTTGAGTAAATGAATAATTTATATTGAAGTACTTATAAGAGATCCTAAGCTACAATAATTTTATATTTAAAAAACTCTTCCATGGTCCCTTATGTTACTTGGAAACAAATTCTGAAAATGGAGGAGAGCTGGGTCCCCACAGCCTCCTCCTGACTCCTTTCAGGCCTACCCTCCCCCGATCCCAGGAACACATCCCCGGTTCTCACACTAGAAGACTTGCCAGGAAGTCGGGGGGGGGGGGGGGGGAGCCCATGGGGTCTCTCCTTGGCAACCATGGTTGCCATTAAGACTTCACTCTGACACATGCAGGTACCAGGGCCAGATCCAGGGCTCTCCAGGCCTCTGTTCTGACCAACAGACAAGAATGTCTGTCTCTGTTAATTTGACCTAACCTCTGTTTAATTACTAACCTAGTGGTTTCTGCTCTCCGCTTAGCTGCTTGTCAAGTATATGGCACTTTTGATAATTTAAGGGTTAGAATGTAGTCTATTTTTGTAAATGAAAATCAGCCTGGAGCCAGAGTTTCCCTTTTATTCAGCAAGACAAAACAGACAGCACATGAAAGGCAGGCACACTATAATTTTGTCTTTTCTGATACATTAAAAGCAGGCCTTTGCACACTGGCTGCTTGCTGTCATCTGGAAGCCTCTACTGGGCCTGTAAATATGAAGTCTAGTGCTTTCAGATGATTAGGTTTTTTTTTTTTCTTTCTGTGTCCAGCTTGGTTGGAAAAATTACACAGCAAGGTCAGGAGACCACAATGAGAGGCAGCCTGGGGGTGCCCAGAGAGCCTGGGGACTAGCAGCTGGAGCCTAGGTTTCAGGACTGGCTCCACAGCCTCTGGGCTCAATAACTTGAATGCTTATCTAAGATAATTTTAGGTGGATTGATGAATTCTATAACACTTGTTCATTCAAACCGACATCTATTTGGCATATCACAGATATCAGGGACAGGAGTTACACAAGTGAGAAGATATGATCCCTTTCCCCAGGGAGCACTCAGTCCAATGAATAGATAAGTTAGGAAAAGAGACAATCTCAGTCTTGTTATAATCAAGGTGTACGGAAAGCAACCTGGGAGCCTGGGGATAAAAGGGAGTCAGTCTACCTGAAGGATGAGTAGGTATTTACCAGGATTCAGGATGTGGGCTCAGGACAGAGAGGATAGCCCATGCAAAGGCCTGAGATAGCCTGTGCTGAACAGAAAAAGGAAAATTGGGCTTCCCTGGTGGCGCAGTAGTTAAGAATCCTCCTCCCAATGCAGGGGACATGGGTTTGAGCCCTGGTCCAGGAAGATCCCACATGCCGTGGACAACAAAGCCCATGCGCCACAACTACTGAGCCTGCGCTCTAGACCCCGTGAGCCACAACTACTGAAGCCCGCGCCTAGAGCCCATGCTCCGCAACAAGAGAAGCCACTGCAGTGAGAAGCCCACACACCAGAACGAAGAGCAGCCTCTGCTTGACGCAACTAGAGAAAGCCCACACGTAGCAACGAAGACCCAACGCAGCCAAAAATAAATAAATTAATTAAATAAATTTATAAAAAAGAAAAAGGAACGTTCACTGTAGGCTATGTGTGAGGGGGGGAGCAAAGCTGAGGAGGGTGTGGAGGCAGGGGGGATAAGAGGAAAAGCGAAGAAAGTGAGGTTTGACCCATTAGATTACAGACCAGTGGTGAGGTTACAAAAAACCTTGAGGTCATGTGGTAAAATGGGCATGATAGAAGTAATAGTTAACAATTATTGGGCACTTATTACCATGTTCTGGGTACTTTCCACTTAAATCTACAGCATTCAGAGATGCTAAGTTACTTGCCCAAGATGATTCAGCTGAGAAGAGGTGAAGATGGGAATTTAAAGGCAATCTGCAGACTCCAGAGCCTAACCCTTAACCATCACGCTACCTTGCCAGAAGTTCTCAACTATTAAATGAGCTAATGGATATGAAAGTACATTGTAGACTGTAAAGTGCTGCCTAAATGTAGCACTGGTGTTTATTTATTTTTTTATTAATTAATTTATTTATTTTTGGCTGCGTTGGGTCTTCTTTGCTGCACACAGGCTTTCTCTAGCTGCGGCGAGCAGGGGCTACTTTTCATTGCGGTGTGCGGGCTTCTCATTGCGGTGGCTTCTCTTGTCGCGGAGCATGGGCTCTCAGTGCACAGGCTTCAGTCGTTGTGGCACATGGGCTCAGTAGTTGTGGCTCACAGCTCTAGAGCGCAGGCTCAGTAGTTGTGGCACACGGGCTTAGTTGCTCCGCGGCATGTGGGATCTTCCCGGACCAGGGCTCGAACCCGTGTCCCCTGCACTGGCAGGTGGATTCTTAACCACTGAGCCACCAGGGAAGTCCCTACACTGGTGTTTATTAGTTTTGTTACAAGGATCCCCAAAATAGGAGGTCTTTCTTCATTGATTTTTTTTTTTTTTTTTTTTTTGCGGTATGCGGGCCTCTCACTGTTGTGGCCTATCCCATTGCGGAGCACAGGCTCAGCGGCCATGGCTCACGGGCCCAGCCACTCTGTGGCATGTGGGATCTTCCCGGACCAAGGCACAAACCCGTGTCCCCTGCATCGGCAGGCGGACTCTCAACCACTGTGCCACCAGGGAAGCCCTCTTCATTGATATTTGACAGGGTAACCCTGAGCATTTTCTCCCAGGCTCAGAATAGCAAGCAAGAAAGGCTGTGAGAGACAGAGATCACTCCGGATGAAAGGAAAGGACATCTGGGCTTTCATGAGTCACACTGGGGGGATGGAAGAATGATAAAAATCAAATGAAGCAGCCCTTCTGAAAGCTTAGCCTTTGCTGGCACCTACTGGTGCCCATGTCAGATGTGCCAGCTTCATGGAGAATTATCCCCTGGAGGATAAATGCCCCAGGGCAGTTGTACATGTGAAGGGGATGGTGTGGGGAGGAGGGGAAGAGTTGCAGCTGGTCTAAAAGGCTGGGAGACCTGAGACGCTGCTGTGCATCTGTGGAAAAAAAACTTCAGCCTGGAATTCACTAATCATAACCATTACTTAGCACCACCTATGGGCATGTACTGCACTACACTAAGGGTCTCACACACCTTCTCCGAAAACAGCAGAAGCCCCAACCCCACCAGCTCAGCAAAATGTAATTCTCTTTGTTTCAGAGATGCAGATAGCTCTAGGAGATTACCTGATTGGACCAGGGTCACATAACTAACTAGTAACTAGCAATCCTAATTTAGGATCAAAGTTGAATTTAATTAATACTCTTTTTTACAGCACCAGGATGCTTCCAGAAGACATACATTCAGGGCTTCCCTGGTGGCCAGTGGTTGAGAGTCCCCCTGCCGATGCAGGGGACACAGGTTTGTGCCCCGGTCTGGGAAGATCCCACATGCCGCACGCAGAGCAGCTGGGCCCGTGAGCCATGGCCGCTGGGCTTGCGCGTCCGGAGCCTGTGCTCCGCAACGGGAAAGGCCACAACAGTGAGAGGCCCACGTACCGAAAAAAAAAAAAAAAAAAAGACATACATTCAAAGCTTAATTCTCCCAGTTATTATGTCTGTGATCCTGGCCCTCTCAATTCACTGCTGGGAGTTTTGTGTTGACTGATTAAAGAGTTGATTTTCCTGCCTCATTCCAGAAAAGGTTTACATCTTAAATCCTTATCTGCAATATGGGGAGAAACCCCCTCCCAGTGTGTTTGTAGAGATTCTGAAAAAGGGATTAGGTCTGGAACACAAATAACAATGTAACTACCTTTAAAACCTGAAGACCTGCTACCTCATAAAATGTATCTTTGAACTTCATGGCTCCAAATAGAAATGAGAATTCTAAGTTGCCCCCTGAAATGTTTCCAAACTTATCGATATGGAAACCACTGTCCTAGGTCACTTATCAGTTAACATTCACATCCTGAAAAATTCTCTTCACCCTGTGTGTCCAAACAAAGATCCAGAATACTCATTGTCTAGAGCTCAGTTGAAATTTAAAGGAAACAAAGATACTAGATAGATCCAACCATGTGAAATTACCAAAGGGGTTCGACATAATTAATGCAGGTCTTCAAAAAGACAGTACCATTATCACTGCAGAATGATCGGGCAAGCCCATCCTGGGCCAAATGTCAGCAGGCAGGCATAAGAATCACCTGGGTGACTGCTTAATATGCAGATTCTGGACCCACCCACAGATCCAGTACTGGAGCTGGAGCGGGGAAGTTCAGGAATCTGGCTTTTTCAAAGGCATCCCAAGTATCCCAAGACAGAAAGACTGCTCTAGGGGACTTCCCCTCAAGCATTTCCAAACCTGAAGAATATTCTGTCCCCAATAACTCTAAAGACAGAATCTCAAGATGCTGCACTTCTCAAAGGGCATCCTTAGTCAGCTTAAGGGCAGGTCAGTTTGAGGACCTCTACTGTAAAAGTAGGCAAGCACCTGGTGACAGTTTGAAATCCATCCTCCACAACTTTCCAGCTGTGAGAAGTCTTTTGAGTGCCCATCTTTTTTGTTTTAATGACCCACCCCTCCTTTTGTGGTTTTCTTTATTTTATTTTGTTTTGTTGCCTGAAATTAATGATTATTGCAAGGGAATCTAGATCCCTTTTTAATAGCTGCATTTGGGTAATGTACCCCTCGCTCTACCCTCCAGGACAGAATTACTGCGGCTCCACTAGTTGGTTTAGTGACTATTTATGCCCATCTTCCACATCGCAAACCCAAACCAAAGCCTCATTATTTCTACCATGTTTGTTTTGCTGCAGAATAGTAACATTTACATGGACATGGGTTTTTTCTCTATCTTATAATTTGGATTGTTTAGTTTTCCTTTTTGGACTTCTTTGATGCTGCTGAAGAAAGAAGTCCACAAAAATCTGGAGAAAGGAAGAGAGTGGGCTGCAGGGGGCAGAGTAGGTGGAAGTGTTGTTTGCTTCTCTGTCTCCTCGGCCGCCCCCCACCATTCCCCCCCAGCTGGACTAAGCTATCACCTTCCTATTTCTGCTTTTCTGCCTCTTACAGCCGGGCTGAAATATGTCAGCAGTATCGCTGACTTACTATGAAACCTTGAGAGGGTCTCTTTCCCTCTCCAGGCCTTGCTTCTCATGTGAACAGTGAAGGTATACAACCAAACAATCTCTAAATTTAGTAACTTTCGTAAGCCCACTGGACTGTCGCTCATTCCTCTGTGACAGCCATGTGACTTGGGGCAACTTATTTAACCCATCTGATAGACCACCAAAATGAGTCACACCCTTCTCTTTTCTAACTCTGATGAATAAAAAAAGTTGCTTCCTTATACCCAAGGCATGAAAATAGTAACCAATCCATGTTCCCTCAGAAGTCCCTGAGTTCCAAAGACAAGACCATTACTGTACTAAATTCTCCAAAAGGTTTCCAAGGCTTTAAATCCTCTATGACATCCCCGACACACCCACCACCCCCACTAGCCCCAGTGCAACCTTAAAACCTTCTAGGGTTAATTTCTGCCTCTCCTCTCCCCTTTATGTCTTGCTGGAGGGTTCTATGAGAAATGTCATTCCACTTCTAGGTATGTACTCTAGAAAAGCATTTTCAAATGTCCACAATAAGGCATACAGAAGGATATTCACTGGGGCCTTATTTACCATAATGAATAATCAGAAAAAAATGTCCATCAACTAAAAAAATAATAATAATAAAACTCTGAGAAATCCATTTAATAGAATACTGTGCAGCACTTCAAAAGAATGAGGCAGATCCAAAAATACTAATATGGGTAGACTGACAAGACATATTGTTGAGTAAAAGAAGCATGCTACAGAACGGTATGCATAGTATATCTCTAATGCAAAAAAGTAAACTGTACATATTCTAAGTATATATATATATATATATATATACACACACATATACATACACACACACACACACACACACACACATACATATATAAATACACAGCAGAGGTCTGGGAGGATGTGTAACAAACTGGTGACGTTGTTTACCTCCAAGGAAGGGATGGTCAAGGGGACTTTATGTGAAATATTTTAATATTTTTACTCAAAGGATATAATCATAAATTACTTAAGAAATTTAAATTATTTTGAAATAATACAGCCCCTAAGTATATGACAATAGCACAAAAAATGGGGGGAAAGAAAAGTTCTTACTCTATACATGAACTGGTATAATATAATTTGAAGATGACTATTCAAAAATGTGATAAAGATGAAAATTAAATAACATAAAGAAATTTTTATTAGAAAAAAGAGGTTTAACAAATAAGACAAGAGTGAAGAGAAAACAGAATCATAAAAAAATAATCCACAAGCAGGTTAGCAAAAAGAAGGGAAAGGAAGAAAGAACAGATGGAACAAATAGAAAATGACTAGCCAGATGGTAGATTTAAATGTAACCATATCAATAGTAAAAATGTAAGTAATCTACACACCCCAATTAGAAGGCAGAGACTGTCAGATTGGATAAAAAAGCAAGACAACACATTATGCTGTCTACAGGAAACTCACCTTCAATATAAAGACATAAATAAGTAAAAGGTTAAAATGATGCAAAAAGACAGACCATGCAAACACTAATCAGAGAGCTGAGTGCCCTTAATGAATACTAGACAAAGCAGACTTCAGAACAGGAACATTACCAGAGATAAAGAGAGTCATTACATAATGATAAAGGGGACAATTCAACAACAACAAGATATAAGAATCCTAAATGTATATACACCTAAGATTGGAGTTTCAAAACGGCATGAAGCAAAAATTGCTAGAACTCAGAAAAGAAACAGACAATTCCATGATTATAGTCAGAAACATCAACGACCCTCTTAGACCCTCTTAGAAGCTGAAAGAAATTAGTAAGGACATAGAAGACCTGAACAACACTATAAACCAACTTGACCTAATTGATATTTATTGAGTATTCTAGTCAACAAACAGCAGAATACGCATTCTTTTCAAGTACAGTTGACCACTGAAAAACACGGGTTTGAACTGCACAGATCCACTCATGCGGATTTTTTTTCAATAGTAAATACTAGAGTACTGCACAATCCCTGGTTGGTTGAATCCATGGATGTGGAACCTTGGATACAGAAGAACCATGGATACGAAGAGTTGGCTATAAGTTAGTCATATGTAAATATGAAATAGTCACCAAGAATATACTGGGTCATAAGTCAAATCTCGACAAAGTTTAAAAAACTGAAACTGTACAAAGTATGTTCTCAATACTTTGAATTAATGCTTTGAATTCACAATATAATTAAATTAGAAATCAAAAATAGAAAGATATTTGGAAAATTTCCCACACTTCTAAATCACTCAAAGTCAAATGATAAATTATAAAAACTTGAAATCAAAATGAAAACACATGAAAAGTTGTGGAATATAGATAAATCAGTGTTTACAGGGAAATTCAAAGCATTCAAAATATACAGTGTTAGTACCCCAGTAAACATGGTAAATATTCCTAAGACCCACTAGACTTTCTAAAGAAGTGTGACTAGCACAACCCCACAAAATGACACAGTACAAGAAGGGCAAGGATTCAGGCCTGTCCCGGGAAAGCAGTGTTACCACAGGAAGTAGAGTGGCTATGGTGAGCAAGCTAGGCAGATTTTCCAGCAAAGGCTAAAACTACAAAGAAAACTGTGCTAAGGCTTGAACGCTTAAGCCCTATTATACATCTAAAAGAATGCCAGCTATTAATAGATGCATGCATTATGAACTGGGAAGAGACAACAAGAGAAAAGGCCAAATCATCCTGTTCTGGGCTTCACCTTTGGTTTTATTACAAAGGAAATAAAATCTTGAGGCTATGTTAACTTCAAAAAAAAAAAGTTTATATTAAGAAGAGTAGAATAGTTTCAAATCAATGCTCTAAGGAGAATTCACCTTAAGAAACTAGAAAAACAAAGGCAATATAAAGTCAGAGCAAACAGAAGGACATAAAAATATGAGCAGAAATCTACGAAATAAAACCAGAAAAACAAAGAAGAAAATCAATGAAACCAAAAGCTGTTTCTTTGGAAAAAAAAAAAGACAACTGATAAACCTCTACTCAGACTGATCAAGAAAGTGAAGGCACAAATTACCAACATCAAGAATGAAAGAGGGGAAATCACCAGATCTACTAACATTAGAAGAATAAGAAAATATTATGAACTATGCTAATAAATTCACCAACTTGGATGAAATGGACAAATTCCCTGAAAAAAAAAACACAGCCCTGACCTACTGTACTAGACTGTGAGAACTCTAGTGTTTATCTGCCTAAGGAACTCGGGGTAGAGAAATCAAAATGAGTAAGGAGAAAAAAGAACCCTCCTACATTGTTGTCAGGAATGTAAATTGGTGCAGGCACTATGGAAAACAGTATGGAGGTTCCTTAAAAAACTAAAAATAGGGCTTCCCTGGTGGTGCAGTGGTTGAGAGTCCCCCTGCCGATGCAGGGGACATGGGTTCATGCCCCGGTCCGGGGAGATCCCACATGCCGCAGAGCGGCTGGGCCCATGAGCCATGGCCGCTGAGCCTGCGCGTCCGGAGCCTGTGCTCCGCAACGGGAGAGGCCACAACAGTGAGAGGCCCGCGTACCGTAAAAAAAAAAAAACTAAAAATAGAGTTACCATGTGATCCAGCAATCCCATTGCTGGTCATATATCCAGAGAAAACTCTAACTGGAAATGATACATGCACCCCAATTTTCATAGCAGCACTGTTTACAATAGCCAAGACCTTGAAGCAGCCTAAATGTCCACTGACAGATGAATGAATAAAGAAGATGTGGGGAGCGGAGGGGTGTATGTAAAAAAAAAATATATATATATATATATATAGGAATATTACTCAGCCATAAAAAAGAATGAAATAATGCCACTTGCAGCAACATGGATGGACCTAGAGATTATCATACTAAGTGAAGTCAGACAGAGAAGACAAATATTATATGATATCACTTATATGTGGAATAAAAAAATGATACAAATGAACTTACAAAACAGAAATAGACTCATGCAGAAAACAAACTTATGGTTAACAAAGGGGAAAGGAGGGGAGGATAAATTAGGAGTTTGGGATTAACAGATACACACTACTATATATAAAATATTGATAGATAAACAACAAGGACCTACTGTACAGCATGGGAACTACATTCAATATCTTGTGATAACCTACAGTGGAAAAGAATCTGAAAAAGAATGTGTGTGCGTATAATATATGCAAAATCTGAATCATTTTGCTGTACACCTGAAACTAATTATGTAAATCAACTATACTTCAATTAAAAAACAATAGGATGCCGAAGCACTGAACAAAACAGGTGTGTTTACTGGAGTAGAAAAACTGCAGAGTTGAAAGTAGTAGAAGCTAAAGAAGTAGAAATCAGGAAGTAGAGGATTAGTTAAAATCAGAGATTAGTTAAGACGCCACCGCATAATTTGGTGAACGACAATGAAGGTCTGAACTCCCAAGGTAGTAGTAAGAATGAAGAGAAGATTAAAATTTGAGAAATAGGTAACCAGTAAAATCAGCAGAACTTGGTGACTGACTGATTATGGGAAGGATGAAGGAGGAGGAGGCGCACAGAAGGGCTCTTATGCATTGGGCTTGGGGACCAGGTGCTACTAATAGATACTGGGACTAGCCAAGCAAGGGTGGCTGATGGCAGAGGAAGATCATTGTCTACATTTACAGATTTTAGGTATGGGGTACCTGTGGGAAATCAAGGTTGGGAATGTTCAGCGAGCATCCGGATGTACAAATGTGAAGCAAATGGGAGAAGTCAGTAATGAAATAACTACCACATGGGTAGATACCTTGCCTAAGAGACTTACAGAAAGAGAAGAGAGGTGGCTCAAGGGTAGAACCCTGGATGAGAAAATAAAGTTCAAGAAAAGCTTTATGATTTTGGAATAAGTCAGTTCTAAGCAAGTGCAATCATGCACAAACATGTTAAGTAACGTCTTACAATATCAAAAACTTGGAACAAACCTACATATCATAGAAAAACAGAATGGTTAATATGGAAGACACTAAAAATGATATTTAGGAAGAGTGTACAATGATACAGACATTGCTTACGTGTTTTCCCACCTTTTAAAAAATACATGTATTTATATTAAACACTGAAAACACGCACAGCAAAGCTGGGAAAAAATACATCAAAATGTTAGTATTACGTGTTTTGAGTTTAGCGGTCCATGGGGTACTGCCATCTACTATTCTCCATCTTGCAAATTCGCTATAAAACACTTAGGCAAGAGTAAGACAACCTGTTCCCCCAAAATGAAGAACCATGGTATTTCCTTCCCTCTCTAGTGACCACGCCCACATCACGCCAGAGTTCCTGTGTAACACCGGACCTGGCGCTGAGGGCCCGCAACGGAAGCATGGCTGTATCGGTACCTGTTGTGAAGGCAGCTGCAAACTTCTGTGCCCTCGGCCCCACCACGTCGGCTGGAGGCCTCAGCCCAGCCCAGGGAGGTGAGATCCCTGCATCCATCTGCACAGGGTCCTGCGTCTGCCCCTCAGGCGTGGTCTCATCTCCGCAGTCACGCTGCCCTTTCCCATCACGGGCCTTTCCCTCGGGGCCTCACCAGGCCTGCCTCCTGGCCTGGCTGGCAGGGCCTGGCTGGCAGGGCCTTTGCAGCAGCTCCTCAGAAAACAACTCCCAGCGGGCAGCAAAGCACCCCGCACAATGTGGTTACTGGTACTGCCGGGAGCGCGCCAGCTGCGACCTTACCAGCCCAGGTGGCAACCGCAGCAGAGCCTCTGGGCCAGCCTTGGGCCCTGGCGCTGACCAAAGGTGCGCGGTTCCTTCCACTCCTCTCGGCCACCTCACTAGGTCGGTGTACGGTCCTGTTCCAGGCCTGTGGGAGGGTGACATCTGGGCTGGGAGCCCAAGGACTTGCCCAGAGCCCACTAGACAGCAGTCGGCGTTACAGTGATGGTGACGAAGATGTCCTCTTTAAGTTCAGGCAGAGAGGGCAGGTCCCGTGCTCAGGGCCTCCGGGGCCTTTCAGGGCCTTGGGAGGCCGCAGCCTGGATGGTGTGGCCCCAGTGGGCTGAGGTGAAGCGATAGCCAGTGGAACAACGCAGGCAGTAGAGGTGGAAGCGCCCCTCAGTCTGCCGGAAAGCCCCGTTACAACCTCACCCGTGAGAGGAATCCGGTGCTGTGACTTCCGGGTTCAGGATTCCGAGGAGAAATTGCCGCCGCCTCTAAAAGCGGGCCGGGAGCCCAACGCGGGCCCCGCCCCCAGCCCTTGGCCCCTGTCCCGGATGTGGCCCCGCCCCCGATATGGCCCCACCCCCAGGGGTAGTCCCACCGGATGTAGTCCCCCTCCAGGCCTCTGCCGGGCCCGCGAAGCACGCTGGGTGGGGCTGTGCCTGCGGAGGTTCTGCGCAACGCTTGCTAGTTAGTTCGTCTAAACGGTTGACTTACCGTTAACTAGGTGCGATACACCAGGCCAGTAGTGAGGGTGATAGAGAAGGTCCTGGTACTTTGGGGACCTAGAGAGTAGCCCAAAATTACAAATAGAGTTGTGATGGTGAAAGTGAGGGCACCAATCCGGTCTTGGGATGGTCAAGGAAGGCCTCCCAGAAAGACCCCCACACTTTACATAGCAGTAAGGAAGAGGGAAAGGAGGGTGCTGTGCAACCATTTTTGAAGATTTGGTGATGAAAAGTTCCCATCTGAAGGCTTATGATCCCTTCAGAAGTGGGCCAGGGGCTTCCCTGGTGGCGCAGTGGTTGAGAGTCCACCTGCCGATGCAGGGGACATGGGTTCGTGCCCCGGTCCGCGAAGATCCCACATGCCGCGGAGCGGCTGGGCCCGGGAGCCATGGCCGCTGAGCCCGCGCGTCCGGAGTCTGTGCTCCGCAACGGGGGAGGCCACAACAGTGTAGAGGCCCGCGTACCGCAAAAAAAAAAGTGGGCCAAATAGCAAATCTGTTGAGGAGGAGGGAGGGGCAGGAGCTTGAGGAAAGTGAAGGAGGTTTGATATCGTTTTTGAGTATGCAGATAAGGAGCTGACTCAAGGACCAACGCTGTAACTCCACAAGGGGAGGGAGCTTTGTTTTTCTTACTCATGTGTCCCAAGTGCTTCAAACAATGACTCGGATCCTTCACGCAAAGACTCCTCTGGTTTCAACTGAATGTGGACCGTGCACAGTTGTAGTTTTTTGTAAGTGACCTTTTTGCCCTTAGCCTTGTGTCCTGGGACAAAGCCGCTGAACAAACAACTCATCCTTTTTCTCCAGGTGACTTTTTGTTGAAGTCTCTTTTACATCTGGGGCAAAAACTGGGGAGGGGTCTTGTTCGCTAGAGTGTCAGCTAAATCCGGAAGGGTGACTGGCTTGGAAGATCCCTAATCCTACCTCCCCTCCTTGATGTATTTAATCTTTGGATCTCCTTAAGGTCCTCTCATCCTTTGGGGCTAAATTCTTTTTTTTGGCTTTTCCTTAGGGCCTGAAGCTTAGGAACACAGGGCTTCTGCTGACCTAGGCTGCTCCGGAGCTGGGGAATTCCTTGGCCTTGACTATCTCCCTGGACTGTTTAATCTTTGAAAGAATACCTAAATTCACCTGCATCATCATATTCCTAAAGTGGAAACTCAACTCAGAGAAGATACTGTCCTTCTTTGGTGAGCTCCTTCCCTCCAGAATTTTCCCCCAAGGACTGGGGCTAGGCTTTAAGGTGGGGGCAAAGTCTGGGGCTGAGGAAGCAATGGGGGATTGGTTAAGTGCATTTGGACTGGGGGAGGAGGACATTAGAGATTGAATAAGAGAAAGGGAGACTAGTGTGGGACTGTTATCAAAGACCAGAAAGATAGCCAGGAGGGACTCACTGTGCAGAGAGGGGGACCTCTGAAGAGCTAGCTACATTTGTGCTGCAGAGTCTCGCAAGATTTTGGAATTTGGAGGCTCCTGTGGACTATGCAGTTACTGTGGTTGGCCTTCACATCTCTAGAAGGGTTGGAGGGCTGTGGAGTAGTGCTCAACAGCAAGTGATGCTAAAGAAGATGAGTTGGTAGTATGCCCTCCGTTGTTTTAGAATGATTCCTTCTTCTTTGTCCTCCCAAATCTGGAAATCCACACTCTTTGTGACATATCTTCAGGAGCTTCTGGACAGCAGAGCTAAGGAAAGAGTGTCTGCTTGCTTCCACATGCCTGATTGCAGGGTCTCCCCAGAGACAGAACTTAATGGGTGAAAGGAAAAAGCTCCTCCTGCTGGAAATCACAGTATGAGAAGGTAGGGAAAAACAAGTCCTTAACAGACAGCTGCCCCCGGGAGGAGGTTGAAATGGACAAGGTTTTTGAGCAGTCAATGCCTAAGTCTTTTGCAGTAGAAGTCAGACAAAGGGGGTTTTCTGAAGATAAGCTCTCTGGGACAGCGTTCAGTAGGATTTAAATCAAGCCAAACTGAGTCAGTATTAAAGTAGAGTCTGGCAATGGTGGGGTAGAGACTGTTGGTGATGATGGGTGACAGGCAAATGAATCAGTGGGATTCATGGAGTGAATGGGATGTTGTGAGAGATAAGAGGTTGAATTCCTGACCAAAAAGGTACGATCATGCAAGAGGAGGGATCTGGTTGGGGAAGAGAGTCTAGTATCTGAGTGTGTTCTAGGGGAAAGGAGGAAGGGTAGATGATGGGGGTAGAAGATGTTCCCTTAAGATTGTAGCTCTGGACGCAGAAAGGGATCTGCAGTGTTGAGATTGAATAAGGGGACCTGGGGGGCAGAGTGGAGGCAGAGAGGACCTTCATGGAAAAGATGAGAAAGCTGGTAATGGGGCGAAATAAGGATAAATGAAATGTTAGGAGAGATCAAGGCAAGGAGGACTCCCAGGCAGAGGGGAGAAGGCCATCATGGGAGTGGAAAAAAGATGAGCGAGAATGTGGGAGCCAGTGACAGAGCCTTTGGTGGCAGAGAGGCCAGTATGGAGGTGAAAGGAGTGATGAGGGAGTGGGACCAATTATGAAGAGCAGGGCAGAGAAGAAAACAGATTATGCAGGAGCAGAGTCAGATACAAAATTGAGAGCAGCAGGGGAAGATGAGACTCTGTAGGGTCCTGGGAAGAAAGGCTGATAAATAGGCCAGAAGTGAAAGGGCTCAGACAGAGGGGCTAGTTATTCATCTTCTGGAAGGTCTGGTAAAAGGGAGGAGGCCAGAGTTAAAGAAGGCTCAAGCAGAGGAGCTGTGGGAACAGAAGGGAACACAGAGGGAGCAGCATCTTTCACAGGATTCCCCAGAGCAGAAGGTCAACCACCACAGTGATGCTTTCCCAACCCTCCCTGCACCGATCTTGACCCAGCAGTTACCAAAACCGCAAGAGGCTGCAAGCTGCCGCCAGGCACAGAGTAGGAACAAGAGGGTCTGACAAGAGTAAGGGCACCTGAAGCATGCTGCCCCTTCCCATGCCCCATATCTGAGACTTCATTATACTCCTTTATACCTCACCCCAAGGCTTGCTTTCTCATTCTGGTCTCTGTGGCAACCCCAGGCTGCACTGGGGCCCTAAAATTAGATAGCCCATGCTAGGAAGTGGGAAACAGGAAAAGAAAGAAAGAAATTAATAATTTCCAGGAAAGGTCCCTGCCACCACAGCTTCTTTCCGGCAAGTTCAACAAGCCACTAAAACAAGAGGAAAAGTGAAAATTAGTTTGACCTGAAAAAATGAAAATCTGCCATGCCATTCATCAAAATGGGAAAACAGACACTGATCACAGATAAAGCCAGGTGCAAAGTCAGCAGAAAATTATAGTTCTCCCAAGGAAACACTACAGCTGTGAAGCGTCTGAATGACACTCAGTAGCATAACTATTACTTTGTTACTGAGAAATCTTGTTTTCCAGAAACTTTGCTTTTGAAGTAAGAACAAAACATCCCAGTCTTGCCTGCAGGATCTAACTGACATTGACACAGAGCACCTGCCTTAATTTTCAACCCTGGTGCAGATTCAGATAAGGGAGTTTGGGACATTAACATTTTGCATCTATCTTAATTTGTAGCTTCTAAGGAAAGGAAACCTAGTTTCCTCTTTGCCATCCAGACATGATGTTGCCCCTTTACACACAGCCCTGCTTTGCTTTAACATATCAAAATACTATTTCATATAAATTTCACCTAATGCCACCCTTCCCCAAAATCGTATCATAACTTTTCCCTGTCTTGGTGACACACCCCATGATTCCTCCAATGTGTGACCTCCTTCGTTGCAATGAGCCAATAACCCTGACTTTGTCAGACTACAAATTTGCTCTGGGTGTCCTGATTAGGACATTTGGAGATTCTCTTGATACTTGGTCAAATCCCTCCCTACGAAGGATTGGCCTCTGTGATAGTACTAATGTGCATATCTGAGATTCCTTGAGTCTCAGGACATTCAAGATTTGTCTGTCTGATTGTGTGGTTTTACATTGAATTTCGATTCTGGTTGTCTTCTTTGGTCCTTCAATATCAGTTTATTTGTCTCCTGGAATTTTTGGTTTCCCATCAGACTCGTCTCCCCTGGTGAAATTTGGCTTTTAACACCCTGTCCTGCCTTCTATTTATCTATTGTCTTCTATTTGTCTATGAGAACTTTCCCCAGTCTTCTCTAGGTATGAGAACTTGGCTTTGGCAGAGAGCTCTCCACACTTTCTGAGAGCCAGGTGGCTGCTGATTTCTCAGGTCAGCAAGTAGAGGCAGCTTAACCTTAGGGTTGAGGACTCACAACACAAGTGATGTTTTACCTTTGATCAACAGTCAAGCAGTCTCTCATGGGCTTGTCTGCTAACAAGTTTGTGCTACCTCCTGGCATAACTTCACTGAGGAGAAATTAAAATTATAGTGGCCACTTGGGGAACTTTGACATGAACGAGGATGTTCATTTGAGAAATGCCTGAGGCATAAAGGGAAAAGAAACTCTCAAGAGGAGTTTGGATAACTGGTCTGTCTAAAAAAGAACACTGTGGGCTTCCCTGGTGGCGCAGTGGTTGAGCATCTGCCTGCTAATGTAGGGGACACGGGTTCGAGCCCTGGTCTGGGAGGATCCCACATGCTGCGGAGCAACTGGGCCCGTGAGTCCCAACTACTGAGCCTGCTACCCGTATTCATATACATTATATAAGGGCTATAAATTAATAGAGTGTGTAAGCACCTTTGGCTGATGTGTTTATTCTGTTTCCTGAAAATGTAAAAGGTGATCTAAAACATGTACCCATAAAAACTTAGTTAAGCAGTTCTTGGTTTCTTGCCTTTTAGTTTTCCCTGTTTCTGGAGGAAACAAAAATTGGTTACCTTGGCTAAATGTGGTAATCAATAAAAATTATAAAGACTATACTTATATAATAATCACAGAAAATGTGAATATGTATGTAAGATAATGAATATGGTTTGTTAAGGAAATATTAGGTTATTAAATGATAATTCAGTGTAATATATACACTTGTTTTAATATGCTGAGATAAAGTATATCTTAAAAACTAAAATTTCATTATATATGCATTATGTATTTATGTATGTCTACATATACATACAAAGGCATATTAATTTAATTCTATAAATGACAAAAAGGAAAATTCAAAGGTATATTCCATGTTAATAGATTTATTCACAGAAAAAGGCTTATAAATCTTTTACTGCAAATTGTAATATACACATTTTGTGCCTAGATAAGTGTTCTTTTTATTATTATTATTTATTTTATTTATTTTTGGCTGAATCAGGTCTTAGTTGCAGCACTCAGGATCTTCGTTGAGGCATGCGGGATCTTTTAGTTGCGGCACGCCAGATCTTTCGTTGCGGCACGCAGGCTTCTCTCTAGTTGTGGCGTGCGGGTTTTCTCTTCTCTAATTGTGACTTGTGGGCTCCAGAGCGTATGGGCTCTGTAGTTTGCGACATGCAGGCTCTCTAGTTGAGGTGCACAAGCTCAGTAGTTGTAGCACGCAGACTTAGTTGCCCCATGGCATGTGGGATCTTAGTTCCCTGCCCAGGGGTCAAACCCACGTCCCTTGCATTGTAAGGCAGATTCTTTACCACTGGACCACCAGGGAAGTCCCAAGAGTTTTCTTTTGAATTACCAAAATATCCTGTTAACTCTCTGTTCTTCTCTTGAATAACATAAATTTCTTCATTTTTTAAGTTACTAGGTCAGATATCAGAGGAAGACTGTGGTCGAACTTCAGTGGGAAGGACCTTACCAGGTACTGTAAACAACTAACACAGCAGTAATTCCAGGCCTCCAAAGTCAACAGATATACATGACACGAAGTCACTGGAAGGCTGTCCTGCGACCTCAAACAGAGGAATCAGAGGAATCATTCCAAAGGAGATAACTGAAAGAAGTGTCACCTTCCTCCAAGACCCACCAGACAAGACCACCAGAGCCACAAATTGCTATGCTTTAATCTGCATGTGCTTTTGCTCTTTTTCTTTATTCTTTGCTCTCTGCCAAGTTAAGGTTTAAATTATTGACGCTCCTTATCTATGAACTATGATAACTTGAAGGTCTTTATCCTTAATACTATTTTTTTTTTCTCACCTTAGTCACTGCTCGATGTGAGTCCAATATGAGACTGCATGCAATTACCCCTTCTGTTGGGTGTGTACTTACTTTCCTTTGGGTGCCACCCAACTTCCTTTGCTGTCAATTTCATGGAATTAATCAGCTGATTTCCTTCTTTGGTTGATAAGACTCAACCAAAAAGTGATCTGGGGATGAAAAATAGTGTAATAGGCCAAACAACCAGAATTCTAAAACCCCCTATCACTTGATACATAGAAAGGAAGGTTTTAGTCCTAAACAAAATAATGCTCAGAAACCTGTTGTGAAAATTTAGCTATTCCAAACAAATTTTCACTAAAGCCAGTGATGGGGATGAAAGGAGTGACAAGGGGCTGCTTTGAGAAAACAGAACACAGGGAATTCCCTGGCAGTTCAGTGGTTAGGACTCCACGCTTTCACTGCCAAGGGCCCAGATTCAATCCCAGGTCGGGGTAGAAGAAGACCTGCGCGGTGCAGCCAAAAAAAAAAAAAGAAAGAAAGAAAAGAAAACAGAACACAATGAGAGGAAAGGAGACAGTTAAGAGTTCAGTGAGGGAAGATGGGCCCCAAAGGGTACTCGGGCAAAAAGACAACAGAGGTAAATATGCCTCTGGAGAGTCCCCAGAGAAGATGGAAGCCAGTGTTCTGGAGTCCGTACATGGTCTGGAACATAGGCCTCTGTGGAATCCAGTGAGAAGGTAGAAACTAGAGGTACAAGGGCTAAGAGAGGGCCTGGTTATGGGTCCTCTGAGGGTCACTGAGAGGTTGAAGGCAGAGACTGAGCTGAGCCCCCTCAGAGGAATGGTAGGAGGCATGGGACTCTGAGGCAGCAGTATCTTCCATAGGCTCCCCAAACAGCAGAATGTCAGCTTCCATGGCCACTACTCCCCACTCACAGTGGGGATCTTGATGAAACGGTGGCCACAAACTTCCTGTAACAGGGAGCTTGTCCAAGTTTCTGCAGAAGACAAGAGGAATAAGCTAAAATCAAGAGGGCTAGGATGGGGGCCTCACAGAGCCGGAAATACACTACATTCCCCCACATCCCAGACTTCACAATGCTTCTCTTATTCCTCACGCCAAGGCTTTCTTTCACATTCCCTTCCCTACAGGTTTCCCCTTCAATGTTAACCCCAGGCTGTACTGGGCCCTGGAACTGCATAAGCCATCCTGGGAAGAGGGATACAGGAGAGAGAGGGAGAGATTAATCTGCTGTTCATTAGGAAAGCTTGTTTTGTGCTACAGTGAATTCTTTTCAGTCAGCCTCTCCAATGTGAGAATCCAAAAGCCTGGGTTACTTGTGGTGAAGAGAGGAGCAAAGTGTTATTGTAGGAGGCTGAGTGGGATGATCCTTTGGGGGAGATGTTTGGGAGACTAGGACTCTGAAAGCACCAAATTTACCATACAGAATTATCCATGCCAACAATACTAAGGCCTTTCACAGACATTATCTCCTGTGATCCTCACAACAACCCTGTGAGGTATGGAGGCCAGGTATTACCTCTGAGGAGGAACTTGAACCTTGGGGAAGTGAAATAGCTTGTCCAAAATCAGGATCCAGGAGTTCTGCCTCCAAAACCAACAGTGGTTCCAGTATATCTCACACCACCACCAGTGACCAAGACCCATGGCCCAGCTCCATCATTCTTTGAGTGGGTGGATGGGCAGAACAGGGAATATGAACCCTTCTTGTGAGCCTCCTCTCTGAGAGCTCTATTTCCTAATAGAGAAGTGCTCTAGGAACTGACATCCTCAGAGTGTAGACTGGGCCCTCATGGAAAGGTGAGATTAAGGTTGAACTTGAGTAGCCCAGGGTTGACTAGACAAAACCTTACCTTTTAATTCTACACCTCTGTTCCTCTTTTTGACTCTGCACTGATCTTGAGAGACTAGAGTGAGAGGCTAGGACTGAATATTCACTTTTTTCTCTCTGGACAAGCAATAGACATTCATTTATTCATAGATAATCTGATTTTCCATATTAATAGAGCTCTGTGATCATCCCTGTTAGTCACTTTAAAGTAGATAAAAATATTTTCTATTTTTCCTTCTTTGCAAATTTCAAGAAGTATTTTCTGTATGTTATGCTCAATTGATATTTTCAGTCCTTATCCTCTGCAGATGAAGGGCACTCATTTCCAGAACTGCAGGCACATGTGTATACCTTCACATAGGACTTTCCCCTGCTCACAGAGCTCGGGCTCAGCATCTGATTCAAGACTTTCAAAGGCTTAGGGCATTGTTCTCCAAATCATCCCTAACACAAAGGGAAGCCTTGGCCCAGAGATACCTGAGGTGGAACCATGACTGGTGAATAAGAGTTGAGGGACTCTGTCCTCCTATAAGAATCCTGAACTCTATTAATAATCCAGCCCTGGCCAGGGACTCACTGTGATCAGGATTTTACCATGGAGCCCTCTGTCACACGCAGATAAAGGGTCTGTGGGCTTCAAGCCCTCCCCTGTTCCCTGCATTCTAATCCTCCCTGAGAGTTTCCATCTTATGTGGCTCTCTGTAACAACATAATTGATTTAGAGAAGTAGGAAGAGGAGGAGAAAAAGGTTAGTCTCTGCTGCTGGCTTACCTTAGGGTTCCTTTGGCAAATTGATATGTCTGTTTTTCCTAAAAGTAAGTTTTGATTTCTCTGTAAGTATTCCAGGAATGGAAAAATGAACCCCATACTATACAGAAAGTGTGAAATGCAACTAATGTCCCAAGACTCACTGAGATGCATCTGAAAGCAGAGTTTATTTGAAGTGCACCTCAGGCTCAGACGACTGAGCATTGAGAATATGACCCCATCATGGAGCTATGGTACAGTGACAGTGTTCTTGAGGGTGGGAGAGGGCCCTTAAAGGGGAAACTGAACTCACAATTCCTCTTCACAGCATCCAGCCTGGTAGATCCCTCCAACCTTTCCTGGGCCTTCTATATCCCTCCATCCTTCTCTGAGCCATAGTATTTTTCCAGTTCCATTCTTTTATCATATCATAGATACACTGTAGTGTTATTTCCTATTTATTCCTCCTATAACACAGATAGCAGTTGGGTTGTCCATTACCCCCTTGGTCACCTGAGCTTCGATCCTACCAATTATATAGCCTTTGAAAATCTGGAGTTCTTCCAGGAATTTTTGCTAACTCCCAAAGATTTGCATTCTCAGGGTTTCCTGTGCTCTCATCTCCAGCTTCCCACCTCACACCATCCCAGACACAGGACATGACTCCACCTTCACGTTCACCCATGAGAGTCCACTTTCACATAAAAGCATTAGTGAGCAATGTAGTCTTTACAAAAGATATTGTGAGGGTGATGAAGAGTGCTACAGGCAGACCTCACTCCTGGCAAACAACTTTAAAATTTCTAACTGCTGAGTTAAGCACTGAACTGTTTCCTTCCATGAAACAGTCCTAGCCTAGGGCACTCAATCCTTTCCCACCCAGATGATGAGGCTTTGCTGGAACTGGCAGCACAACTATCTTCCAAGAATGAGGGATAGAGTCTCAGTTAACATTGCTACTGGGATATCATTGCTTTTAGGTCCTTTCAGTGAACAGAAAAAGTTAAAAAAAAATTAACCATGATTTCATATTAGTATGTACAATTCAAATTTAACACCAGGTATTTTTGGGTTTTTTTTTTAAACATCTTTACTGGAGTATAATTGCGTACATTGTTGTGTTAGTTGCTGCTGTATAACAAACTGAATCAGCTATACATATGCATACATCCCCATATCCCCTCCGTCTTGCGTCTCCCTCCCACCCTCCCTATCCCACCCCTCTAGGTGGACACATAGCACGAAGCTGATCTCCCTGTGCTATGTGGCTGCTTCCCACTAGCTCTCTATTTTACATTTGGTAGTGTATATATGTCCATGCCACTCTCTCAGTTCATCTCAGCTTACCCTTCCTCCTCCCTGTATCCTCAAGTCCATTCTCTACGTCTGCATCTTTATTCCTATCCTGCCCCTAGGTTCTTCAGAACCTTTTTTTTTTTTAGATTCCATATATAAGTGTTAGCATACGGTATTTGTTTTTCTCTTTCTGACTTCACTCTGTATGACAGACACTAGGTCCATCCACCTCACTACAAATAACTCAATTTCATTTCTTTTTATGGCTGAGTAATATTCCATTTAACACTGCGTTTTTACTTTGTATCTCATTTCTCTAGCAATGAAAGTTTTGGATCTTAGTAACATTAATGTTCTTATCCATTCTATCCTAATATATATATAATGTAATTTTAAAATTATAATACAAATATTATTTCTAATAATAAAACTACTGAGTCAAGTTTCAAAGTATCTGCAGTTCATTTTTCCTTAGAATATAATCCACCAAGAAGATATACCAGAAGAGCATGTTCCAAAGTCACTTGAAATAATTCTTATCTCTATGTCGTTATATAACCAATTTTATAAAGAGTTAAGGTTGTTTCAATTCATTCTCAATTTTAGGATTAGCTTTATTTTCCCTGTATTGTTTTCCAAAAACTGTAAAACATTTACATGGGTCAAAGTCAAAAATAAATAAATTATACTCAGAGAAGTCTCACTCCTAACCCTTTCATTTGATGCATAACTAGCTTTTACTTATTCTCTCAAGATGTAGAAGGCATGTGAGGAGCAAGGAAGAATAGGAACTTGGTAGAAAGAGACTGGTTTAAATCCACTTCCTGTTTGAAGTTGGGCACTTCCTACTTATTGAGACTTGATTTCTTCAGGTGAAAATGAGAATAATAATAGCCATCTCTAGAAATATCCTACAGATTAAATTAGATAACATGTGTGAATTGCCCAGTCCATAATAAGTACTCAAAATATGACAGCCATTTAGTATATTTTATCTGAAGAGCTTAATGGAACTTAGAAATCTTAGACCACCTTGTCACCCAATTTTGGTGCCCTTTTAAAAATCTTTTTACATAATGTAGAAATAATAATAATATATGATAATACTTTGGGACAGAACTCAGAAGATCTAAACAAAAACCTATATCTGAAGAGATATAAAAGTAACTGTTATTTAGTAGAACCCAAAATACCAGATTTGTTTTGTTGGCAGTAGTAAGGTAGATTACCAAGAAAGATATAAAAAGGAAGGAAACTCAAAAGAGACTATGTTATGGACTGAATGTTTGTGTCTCCCCAAAATTCCTGTGTTGAAACTCTATCCCACAATGTGATAGTGCTAGGAGGTGGAACCTTTAGGAGGTGATTAGGATTAGACGAGTTCATAGGGTGGCACCCTTGTGAATGGCATTAGGGCCCTCGTAAGAGTCACTAGAAAGCTTGCTTCCTGTCTCTATTGTCTGTCACATGAAGACACAGCGAGAAGATGGCTATCTATGAACCAGGAAACAGGTTCTCACCAGACACCAAATCCGCTGGCACCTTGATCTTCGACTTCATAGCCTATAGAACTGTGAGAAATAAATGTCTGTTGTTTAAACCACCCAGTCTATGGTATTTTTGTTATAAGAGCCCAAACAGACTAAGACAGTCTGTTTGAAATAAGTATATACAAGCAGAACAAACATCTGCTATAGAACTAAATGAAAGTGGGATAAAATCCTTAGCAAATGAGCTCTATTTATAATAGCCAGGACATGGAAGCAACCTAAGTATCCATCAACAGATGAATGGATAAAGAAGATGTGGCACATATATACAGTAGAATATCACTCAGCCATAAAAAGAAATGAAATTGAGTTATTTGTAGTGAGGTGGATGGACCTAGAATCTGTCATACAGAGTGAAGTAAGTCAGAAAGAAAAATACCATATGCTAACATATATATGGAATCTAAAAAACAAAAAAAAATGGTTCTGAAGAACCTAGGGGCAGGACAGGAATAAAGATGCAGACGTAGAGAATGGACTTGAGGACATGAGGAGGGGGAAGGGTAAGCTGGGACTAAGTGAGAGAGTGGCATGGACATATATACACTACCAAATGTAAAATAGATAGCTAGTGGGAAGCAGCCGCATACCACAGGGAGATCAGCTCAGTTCTTTGTGACCACCTAGAGGGGTGGGATAGGGAGGGTGGGAGAGAGACACAAGAGGGAGGGGATATGGGGATATATGTATATGTATAGCTGATTCACTTTGTTATAAAGCAGAAACTAACACACCATTGTAAAGCAGTTATACTCCAATAAAGATGTTAAAAAGAAATAGCAAATGAAAAACTCAAATTGAGTTCAAAAATGAAACCACATACTATGTTATCTATAAAACTACATGCCTAAGACAGAGAGTTAAGAAAATTAGAAAGGCCAAGAGAATTAACTGATAAGGTAATAAAATAAAGTAGCTAAGTAAAAAAGTAAGTACACAGAAATCACAAGTTTCTAAAATTCTACCTAGGGACTTAAGACTGGAGAGAAAATTTGTTTTAGGAGAGTAAGATACCCTTTTTTAGGATTGAAAGATACATAATAATAAAGATGTCAGTTTTCTCTAAATCTATAAATCACTGCAGTTTTAACAAAGGGCAATTGCCTAGGCATTTGGGAGGAAAAACTGGATATAACTCCATAAATAAGCATGTCTTTTGAAAATCACCATAAAAAGCTCTAGAAGATTATCATCTTGGAGTAGGAAAAGCATTTCTATACTTTACAATTATTTTAGAAGTATAATAGTAGAGCGTGCTTTTAATAATTTAAACAACACATAAATGTATAAATCACAAAATGTAAACACTCTTTCCATCCCTCTATACTCCCACTGCCTGAAGTGGTAAGGTAAGCACAGTTAACAATTTGATGTGTATGAAAAGGCATTTTAAAGCATTACCTGAAACCTACAAATCTTAAAGGGAATTGACTAATTAGTAGGACAATATAGACATTTCTGTATTAAAATAAAAGGTAAGGGCTTCCCTGGTGGCACAGTGGTTGAGAGTCCGCCTGCCGATGCAGGGGACATGGGTTCGTGCCCCGGTCTGGGAACATCCCACATACTGCGGAGCGGCTAGGCCAGTGAGCCATGGCCGCTGAGCCTGCGTGTCCGGAGCCTGTGCTCTGCAACGGGAGAGGCCACAGCAGTGAGAGGCCCACGTACAGCAAAAAAAAAAAAAAAAGGTAAAAACAAAGTCAAAAGCAAATGACAAACTGGGAAAAATTATAACTCAATTGATAAGGAATTAATGCCCTTTTTATGCAACATTCCTACAGATGAATCAGAAAAAGATGATTAATTCACAGGAGTTCGCACATAACTATACATGAAAAGCTATTCCACTCATTTATGAAACAAAAATTTAAACAACAGTGAAGGTATCTTTTCCCCCTATTAGAATTGCAAAGTAATGAGAATTTAAACCAACATATTTTTCTCTATCTGTATTAAATAATGCTGAAACCTGAATATTTTTCCATCGTTATGCTAAACAACACTGAGAACAAGCAAAAGTAATTCAGCTTTTTGTTCCAGGAAATGCTTTACTCCTGGAAGATTAAAATGCAAAACAACTAAAATTATTTACTCATCAGGATTAATAATTGCTTACCAGTACTTGCTTTGGGATCTTTGCTTATCAAGGCTTGCTTCAAGATCTTTGCTTTGTTTCATGCACTAATCCAAACCTATTATGCCATAAACTCTAAACCATCCCAATCAATTACCTTCCTTGCAAGACCTCTTTAAAATCATCTGACCAAGTTTACTCCTTCCTTGATACTTTCTCTCAGCCTTAGAGGTAGTAGCTGCACCCTACAGTTTCTATTCTGATATTCCTTAGAGTTCTCTTACTCTTTTTATTTGTTAATCACCTTTTACTAGTTGATAATTCTTTATAATAAATTTGTTCAAATTGCTAGTGTGATTTAAGCTCCTGACTGTACCCTGACTGACATACCTACCAACCATGCATGTGAAGGCCTGTATTTAGTTGTTATGTTGCCCCAACAAATTACCCACAATGTAGTAACAAAACAAAACAAATGTATTATCTTACAGGTTCTGTGAACCAATATTCACCCATTGCCCAAGTGCTGAGAACCATTCCCAGCTTCTAGAGTCTACTACATTCCCTGACTTGTGGCCCCCTTCCTACATCTTCAAAGCCAGCAATGAAAAACTGAGCCCTTCCCTTTTTTTTTTTTAGCATCTTTATTGGAGTATAATTGCTTTACAATGATGTGTTAGTTTCTGCTTTATAACAAAGTGAATCAGCTATACATATACATACATCCCCATATCTCCTCCCTCTTGCGTCTCCCTCCCACCCTCCCTATCCCACCCCTCTAGGTGGACACATAGCACTAAGCTGATCTCCCTGTGTTATGTGGCTGCTTCCCACTAGCTCTCTATTTTACATTTGGTAGTGTATATATGTCCATGCCACTCTCTCAGTTCATCTCAGCTTACCCATTCCCCTCCCCGTGTCCTCAAGTCCATTCCCTATGTCTGAGTCTTTATTCCTGTCCTGCCCCTAGATTCTTCAGAACTTTTTTTTTTTTTTTAGATTCCATATATATGTGTTAGCATAGGTATTTCTTTTTCTCTTTCTGACTTACTTTACTCTGTATGCCAGACTCTAGGTCCATCCACCTCACTACAAATAACTCAATTTCATTTCTTTTTATGGCTGAGTAGTATTCCATTGTATATATGTGCCACATCTTCTTTATCCATTCATCTGTCAATGGACATTTAGGTTGCTTCCATGTCCTGACTATTGTAAATAGCACTGCAATGAACATTGTGGTACATGACTCTTTTTGAATTATGGTTTTCTCAGGGTATATGCCCAGTAGTGGGATTGCTGAGTTGTATGGTAGTTCTATTTTTAGTTTTTTGAGGAAACTCCATACTGTTCTCCATAGTGGCTGTATCAATTTACATTCCCACCAACAGTGCAAGAGGGTTCCCTTTTCTCCACAACCTCTCCAGCATTTATTGTTCGTAGATTTTTTGATGATGGCCATTCTGACCGGTGTGAAGTGATACCTCATTGCAGTTTTGATTTGCATTTCTCTAATGATTAGTAATGTTGAGCATCCTTTCATGTGTTTGTTGGCAATCTGTATATCTTCTTCGGAGAAATGTCTATTTAGGTCTTCTGCCCATTTTTGGATTGGCTTGTTTGTTTTTTTGATACAAGCTGCATGAGTTGCTTGTATATTTTGGAGATTAATCCTTTGTCAGTTGCTTCAGTAGCAAATATTTTCTCCCATTCTGAGGGTTGTCTTTTGGTCTTGTTTATGGTTTCCTTTGCTGTGCAAAAGCTTTTAAGTTTCATTAGGTCCCATTTGTTTATTTTTGTTTTTATTTCCATTTCTCTAGGAGGTGGGTCAAAAGGATCTTGCTGTGATTTATGTCATGGAGTGTTCTGCTTATGTTTTCCTCTAAGAGTTTTACAGTGTCTGGCCTTACATTTAGGTCTTTAATCCATTTTGAGTTTATTTTTGTGTAGGGTGTTAGGGAGTGTTCTAAATTCATTCTTTAACATGTAACTGTCCAGTTTTCCCAGCACCACTTATTGAAGAGGCTGTCTTTTCTACATTGTATATTCTTGCCTCCTTTATCAAATGTAAGGTGACTGTATGTGTGTGGGTTTATCTCTGGGTTTTCTATCCTGTTCCTTTTTCTGTTTTTGTGTCAGTACCACACTGTCTTGATTACTGTAGCTTTGTAGTATAGTCTGAAGTCCAGGAGCCTGATTCCTCCAGATCCGTTTTTCTTTCTCAAGATTGTTTTGGCTATTCGGGGTCTTCTGTGTTTCCATACAAATGTGCAATTTTTTGTTCTAGTTCTGTGAAAAATGGCATTGGTAGTTTGATAGGGATTGCATTGAATCTGTAGATTGCTTTGGGTAGTATAGTCATTTTCACAATGTTGGTTCTTCCAATGCAAGAACATGGTATATCTCTCCATCTATTTGTACCATCTTTAATTTCTTTCATCAGTGTCTTACAGTTTTCTGCATACAGGTCTTTTATCTCCTTAGGTAGGTTTATTCCTAGGTATTTTATTCTTTTTGTTGCTATGGTAAATGGGAGTGTTTCCTTAATTTCTCTTTCAGATTTTTCATCATTAGTGTGTAGGAATGCAAGAGATTTCTGTGCATTAATTTTGTATCCTGCTACTTTACCAAGTTCATTGACTAGCTCTAGTAGTTCTCTGGTAGCGTCTTTAGGATTCTCTGTGTATAGTATCATGTCATCTGCAAACAATGACAGTTTTACTTCTTCTTTTCTGATTTGTATTCCTTTTATTTCTTTTTCTTCTCTGATTGCTGTGGATAAAACTTCCAAAACTATGTTGAATAAGAGTGGCGAGAGTGGACAACCTTGTCTTGTTCCTGATCTTAGTGGAAATGCTTTCAGTTTTTCACCATTGAGAATGATGTTGCCTGTGGGTTTGTCATATATGGCCTTTATTATGTTGAGTTAAGTTCCCTCTATGCCTACTTTCTGGAGGGTTTTTATCATAAATCGATGTTGAATTTTGTTGAAAGCTTTTTCTCCATCTATTGAGATGATCATATGGTTTTTCTCCTTCAGCTTGTTAATATGGTTTATCACATTGATTGATTTGCATATGTTGAAGAATCCTTGAATTCCTGGGATAAACCCCATTTGATCATGGTGTATGATCCTTTTAATGTGCTGTTGGATTCTGTTTGCTAGTATTTTGTTGAGGATTTTTGCATCTATGTTTATCAGTAATATTGGTCTCTAGTTTTCTTTTTTTGTGGCATCTTTGTCTGGTTTTGGTATCAGGGTGATGGTGGCCTTGTAGAATGAGTTTGGAAGTGTTCCTCCCTCTGCTATATTTTGGAAGAGTTTGAGAAGGATAGATGTTAGCTCTTCTCTAAATATTTGATAGAATTCACCTGTGAAGCCATGTGGTCCTGGAGCCCTCTCTTTTCTTTCTTCCTCCATCCTATCTCTCTGACCCAACAGGGAAATGTTCTCCATTTTAATGACTCTGTGATTAGATAGGGCTCACACAGATAGTCCAGGATAATCTCCCCATGTCTAATCACATATGTAAATCCCTTTTTTGCCATGTTAGATAACATTCACAGATTCCTGGAGTCAGGGTGTGTACATCTTTGGTGCAACATTATTCTGTCTCCCAAAACCTTCAAAAAGACTACTGTTATTAATCTTTTCAATCACTGACTCATCTCCCTAAAAGACCACTATGAAAACTTGTTGATCAAGTGAAGTTATTAGACATAGTAGAATAAGGGATCAACAGATTGAATGTATTATCACACCCAAAACTGAACACAGCTCCCCATCTCAAAACCAACTTTTCTTTTAGTGTTCCTTACCTTAGCACCAATAAACAGCCATTGCCCAGATCAGAAATCTCTATGTATCCCCATATCCTGCACTCTTTTCTCCTCTCCCACTGCTACTACCCTCATGCAGGTAGTCATCTCTTAAAAGAATTACTTTGACAGCCTCCTGCTTCCAATGATCTCCCTGTCACCAGACTTCTTTTCCTAGAATTCATTCACATTACAACCAGAGGGTTTGTATTACTTAGCTCAGGCTGCTATAACAAAATATCATAGACTGGGTGGCTGAAACAACAGAAATTTCTCAGAGTTGTTGAGAAAGGAAGTAGAAGTTTGAGGGGCCAGCAAGGTCAGTCTCTGGTGAGGCATCTCTTCCTGGCTTATAGAAGGCCACCTTCTTGCTGTGTTCCCACATGACAGGGAGATAGTGTAAGAACAAGCTCTCTGGTGTCTCTTCTTGTAAGGGTACTAATCCTATCATGAAGGCCCACTCTCATTACCTCATCTAAACCTATCTACCTCACAAAGGACCCATCTCCAAACTGGGGGTTAGGGCTTTAATATGTGAATTTGAGGGAGGGACATAATTTAGTCCACAGCACAGCTTTTTCCCAAAGCAAATATCTTGCTTAAAATCTTTCTATGGTTCCCCTGTTCTTTTAAAATAAAGTCCAATTAGTTTGACTTGCAAGATCCTGCATCATCTGTCTCTATCTACCTCTCCTACCCCATCTTACACCACTCCCTCACATACTCCACTCATACTGAACATCTTTGGTTCTTAGCAAGTGTTGCATTCTCTCTTGCCTCTGAGCCTCTGCTTTTGTTGTTCCCCTCTGTCTATTTTGACTAACTACAACTCTTCTGATCCTCCAGGAAGCCTTCTCTGACCCAGCCTGGGCCCTGCAGGTATAGGGCTGATGCTCCTCCAAGGTCCTCCCATTGCACCCTGTACTTCTACTTACCCCACTCTCTGTTACTTCTCTATATTTCCTGTTAAGCTGTAAGCTCGAAGAGAGGAAGTATTATGTTTTGTTCAATACTACACCCCAAGTGCCTAGCTCATTACCTGGCATATGATAGCATATAATGCATGTTTGTGTGTTTAGATGAATGTTTGGATGAATGGATGGATATATGGATGAATGGACAGACAAATGGACAAACAGATGGGTGGATGGATAAATGTGTTTCATTTGTGGTGACTGTTGGGCATCCACGTGAAGCCATTCAGTAAGTAGATACGTGGATATGGAGTTCAGGAGAGAGGTCTGGACTGGAGAAGCCAAGTTCAGCCAAGCACATATCAGCATCTTTCTGGAAAAGTACACTTTGTAAAGCCCTTGAGTTGTTAAGGGAACTGTGCCAGACCCTAGGTTCAAGTGAATTTATCTGGGGTAAAGTGAATTATCCTCTGGGATCATCTTTCCTACTACATCCTAATCCCAGCCCTCTGGTGTTCATGGTCCTGAATGTATTGCTAATCATAAGCTGTTTCCCAGCTACTTTATTGTAACATTACCCTCGGAAGTAGTTATCCTCATCTTACAGGTGCAGAAATAGAGACCGTGAGGGTTATCCTCCACAGTGATTTGCAAGGATTATAATCAGTGTTATGGATACAGTGGGTTGGCTCATTCAGCCTCCCTTCCGCCCTCCTTCTGGAGCTACACTAATCAATACCCTAGCTACTAGCCATATGTGGCGATTCAAAATTAAATCATTAATAAAATTCTAACAAAATTTAAAAATTTAGTCCCTCAGTTGTACTAGCCACATTTCAAGTATTCAGTTGCCACATCTGGGTAGAGACTACTGTACTGGGCCATGCAGAGAGAACATTTCCCTCATCACAGAGAGTTCTATTGTACAGGGTACATCTAGAGGGCCTTGCTGTATGGCAGAGGTTAGAAAGCTAAAACTACACCTCCCGCACTCCTCTGCAGGTTCTGGATGCAAATTTTATTTGGATGCAATTAGATATGCTTGTCTGAGTTTGGTGAGGTAAAAATAATATAAGCATGACCAGGAGGATGGCAGACTTTTCTGCAGCAGACACCAGCATCTGCTCAGCTTCCTGTGTGTCAAAGGTAGGTGTGGCACTGGCACTGGCCTTGCTACAGTGACCGCAGCTTCATGATTCCCACTTCCTTATCCAAGGTCAAAGCTACAGTGATGGGTTCTTGAACTCAATAGTCTCAGGTGGCCTAAGCGGTGGGTGCTTTCCTAGTGGGTCATATCTGTAATGTTCTGCATACCCAGAGGCCCAGAACCAGAGCCAGCTGCCCCAACACTCGTCACCATTTTGGTAAGCAAAAGTTGGTAAGATTACATGCATTAAAATCTCTTCCTGCTAAAAAAGTATATTCAGGATGAACTCTGTCTCCTGAACTAAATTCTGACTGATATAGAACAAAGCAGACTTACCACAGAGCTCTTGTGTTCCCAGATAATTCATTTGCTTTCCAAACTCTATAAATGCCATCCAGTCTTCTGGCAATTGTACCAGGTAGCTATATATCTGATTGCCCTCTGAAATTGATTCCCCACCTCACTCTGCTTTAAGATACTACCTATAACCTTCCATATGAAGCTTAGTCTGTTTGCAAGAATTAAACGTGTTCAATAAAATAACATAATTCCCCGGCCTGGTCCAGGTATATTTGTAGACCACAATAACGCTGTAATTAAATACACTAAATAGAAAGCAAATTTTTCTAAGTCTACCATACTGAATGACATAGATTTTCCTAGATAACAATCACTTTAGTGTAAATTTGATCAACCACGTTGCTTTCTTATTTATTCCTACATGAAATGAGCCAGACTAAGGAGTTGGGAGGTTCAGTTGAAATGTAGGGGAAGTGGCGGGTGGAGGCAAAGCAGGCCAGAAGCGTAGGGCACAATGGGCCTGAGGCATCTGGTCATTGGAGAATCATAATCTCTACCATGACTCTCTTTCCTTGCTCCCTAGACCTAGACCTAGGCTATGAGTGATACAGGTACCTGGGAGCTAGCCTGGGTGTGTGTCACCATGAATCACATTGATTCTATGGAAAAACATGGTCTGGTTTCCATACAACAGGAATGTAAATAAACTGTCAGAGCACTGGTAATTTACAATTTGGGTACTTTCGGAAATTACAGCTTCCTGCCAGCCTCTACCTTTATGAAACAACCAAGCCCTTTCTACTTATGATCTTAAGGCTTTAAAACCACCAAGACATAGTGTGCAACTATATTCAGAAACAGATTCTGGCTTATTGGGAGGGGCAGCATCCCACAGAGCAGAGAGCCTGGACTCTGGAATCACAAAGACCTGAGTTTATATCGTAGTCCTATCATTTATTAACTGTGTGATCTTGGGGAAATTACCTCCCCATTCTGAGTCTCCATTTTCTCAACTATAAAATGAAAGAAAACCCTGTTCACAGGATTATTATAAGGGTCATATGAGAAAGCTGATTTGCTCAATTAGGAAACTGTCAGAAGGAAAAAGGATGGGGAATAGTTCTACAGAGAAACTGTGCCCAATCCAGTAATTTTCCAAAAGGATTTTTGCTCAAAATATCACTCACTTCCTATTGTGCTCTGTCCATTGAAGTCAACGTAAAGGATAAACTTCTATATACAAAAGACACCCAAAATATTGTAGTTGAAAGGAGATGGAGATTTGTTTTTCTGTCACTAATGGCCCTGAGGTCTAGATTAGTGAGTGGTTTTCCTCCATGTAACCATTGAGGAACCCAATGGTTCCTTCCATCCTATTGCTCTGCCATCATCAAGGGCATTATTCTTGTCTGCATGGTCAAAGCTAGGTCACAGCACATTCATGTTCCAGCTCAAGGAAAGAGGAAAGGGAAAGCTATTCCAGAACATCTTCTTTTAAACTGACGATGACCCAGAAGTTGCACACAGCATTTCCATTCACACCTCACTGGCCTGAGTTTAGTCCCATGGCCACACCACACTTAGCTGCAAAGGAGGCTGGTAAATGCAACCTATTATTCTCTGCCATGACCTTCTTCCTGCTGTACCCATCTTCACCAAGAAGGCTTGGCTTGTTCTTGATCTAGCTGTGAGCCTTTGCCATTTGTGGGAAGTGTCTTTAATGCCATCGCACCTCCTGGTGAGATACAATTGGCCATATGAGCTCCTTAACACTGATGGAAAAGCTGGGGCCCAAAGAGGGTGCCTGGGAACTCAGGCCAGAGCACCACCCCACTGTCTTCTGAAGATATGGTTTTGATGTGTGGAGTCTTTTCCCCCAGTATTATGAGAGAAACTGGTTTGGCTATTACTGGAGGTGACTCATTCCTCTCCGCAGAGGGAGCACAATCACATTGTTCCTGCAAAGAGTGCACTCCTGCCAGGTCACTTGCACTTGCAGACAAGTCTGTTCTTCCTTAAGTGATTCTTAAAGGATTAAAAAGCAGTGCAAAGGCTTTGGATGTGCCAAGCTGCATGTAGCTGCACCAGAATCTCCAACGCTGTAGAGAGAGTGCAGGACCAGATCCTGGGGAATCTCACAATGGTCCCAGCTCCTCCATTCGCCACTTATGTGTCCTTGGGCAAGCTGCTTCCCAACCCAGAGCCTGTTTTCTCATCTAAAAAGAATCTGACCAGATCATTTCTGTTTCAGTTCCCCAGTTGTCCATGACCTTTTCTTATCTATTTCTTGTTTGGAACACTTCAGTAGTAACTACAGGAGAAAGACAAATTTTTCTTTCTCATCTGTTTCTCCTATGTCCATTACCAGATGTGGGAAAATCCAAGGTTCCCAAAGTGACTCACCCCTGTGCACCTCCTGGGGACCAGGACCTTGGGCTGGTACTTTGGGCCGGTCTCAAACAGGTGTCAAATGAATTTTAATACAGTGTTCACTATTGGTCCCCAGAATCCAAGTCTACAGAGAGACTGATGTAGACAGCAGGCACTGAAAGAAATGAAGAATGTGTGCAATGGTTAGAGCAATATATTCTCCTTAAGCTAAGACTCTATGGACACATGCAAGGCATGACACATCCTGAGGCATAAATCTTTGTTCCTAAGGGTGAAAATGACCAAAACCATAGATCTCCACAAAAGCCACTCCAGGATGACTAAAGAAAGAATGAAATGTAAATGAGAGCAATTTTTCAGGCTCTTACACTATGTTACCAAAATTTCTAGTGTTTTCTCCTTTTCTTAAAAATAAATTTCATTCAGGGCTTCCCTGGTGGCACAGTGGTTGAGAGTCCGCCTGCCGATGCAGGGGACACAGGTTCGTGTCCCGGTTCGGGAAGATCCCACTTGCCGTGGAGCAGCTGGGCCCGTGAGCCATGGCCGCTGAGCCTGCGCGTCCGGAGCCTGTGCTCTGCAACGGGAGAGGCCACAACAGTGTAGAGGCTCACGTACCGCAAAATAAATAAATAAATAAATTTCATTCAAATAGCACTTTTACTTGGAGGAAAAATCAAAAGGCATAAAAGGATATAAATTAAAAAGTAAGTTTTCCTCCCACCATTTCCAGGTCTCTCAGTTCTCATCAGAGCCTGCCTTTCAGAGATAGCCCATGTCCACACATCCATAAATGCAAGTCTGTAACTTTGGCGGACCTCCATGGTTGCCTTGGTTTTTATGAAACTGCCTTAGTGAGTGTAAACTACATTAAATACTAAGAATAGCTATGAGTTGCAAGCAGAACATTGGCAAGGTACAACTTTAGCATTCTTATTCGCTTCTCATTCAGTCCTTGGGTGATTTCATTCATGCCCTGGCTTTCCTCACCTCCAATCTGAAGTCTCCCAGGCCTCTACCCCTGGCCCTGCTTTCTTTCCTGATTCCAGCCACATTTCTCCACCTGGAGTGGGCACCCCAAACTCAGGTGCCAATGGAATTGGTCACTTTCCCCCAAACCAGCTCCTCTTCACCTCTTGCCAGGCTCCAGCTTTTCCCACTCACCCCTGTTAGGAATGTATGTCACTTCTCTTCCCCTCCACCTTCTGCCTCACTGCTCTGCTCCTCCGGTCAGTTGAGTCCAGTAATGTGACCCTCTGGCAAATCCCTTCCTCTTCCTCAGCTTTTCCCTGCCTTAGTTAATTTCATTGTCACCTCTCACTGGAGCAGATACATAAATAGCGCTTACTCTGTGCCAGGCACTGTCCTAAGTGCCTCACACATATAAAGTCATTTTATCCTCACAACAATCCTACAACAGATATGCTATTATTATCCCCATTTTACAGATGAGGAAACTGAGACCAAAATGATAAATAACCCCATTCCCTAAGCTCCCTAGACTCTATTGTGCCTCCTTTGACTAGATTTTCTATGGCCTCTACTGCCTTCAAGATCCAACCCAACTGTTACTTATTCCAGGAAATCCTCCCAGAGTACCCACTATCGTCACAATAGTTTCAGACTTTTAGTCTACTTTCCTCCATGTAAAATACTGCCAGATAAAATTGGATGGGACCTGTTTATACTGAAAATTACTTCTTATTTATTGAAATTCCAATTTAACAGAGTATCCTTATCATTATTTACTAAATCTGACAACCCTACCCCAACAAAACCATAAATAACTTGACAGCAAGGCTACTCCATCTTCGTGTCCCACCCACCCACTCTCAGGGGCTAGAACAGAGCCTGGATCAGGTGGGTGCTCAGTTCAGTTTACTGTATTGAATTAAAGTTGGGTGCTCAGCGAACGGTGATTGTCTGCCATGTTAGCTTTTACTATGCTTTGCGTGCGGAATGGTATGTCCCTTATGTCCCCCCAGTGCAGCAGACACAGTGCTATGTGTGCAATAATTAAATTCAATGCATCTTGGAGCCTCACTTTTCTCATCTATAAAATGAGAATACTGTTCAACACCCACTCCCCCCCACTTTCTTCTAGGCTTATAAGGATCAAATGCCACAGGGGAGGTGCAATGGTGCTTTGAAACTGAGAAAAGCTGCAGTTTGTGAAAGATGACTCCGATGACCAATATTAGCATTTCTAATTTAATAATAGGGAAATATACAGCCTACACCTAATCTGATTTTTCAATAGTTTTAAATATTGAAAGCTACTAATGGCTTGCTAAGAAACAGCATGGCAAAGGAATTGAGACAGTGAGAAAATCCAGGAGTTCCCTGATAGCTAGGAAGAGGGCAAAAAGAAGAGCAGAGGGGAAGTACCCATTGGAGACAGAAGCAGATACTGTCCTGATAGGTGCCCCACCAGAGACCCCAATGCCCAGTGACCCAGGCCAATGCCAAGAAGATCACCCGAGACTACCAAATGGTTTTCCCATACCATGTTTCTTATTACCATTTCACCAGTTTAGGAAAATAAGACCAAGAATGGTAAAATTCCATGTCCAACTTCTTCAAGTCTTAGATGTCCTCAAGTTAGGACTGAATCCGGCCACTTCCCCCAAGACCTGGGTCAGTAGGAAGGTTGCTTCTTGGTTTCAAAAGGAAAAAAGGAAAAGGAACAAGGGACAAAATGACTCCTCATGTCTTTACCTTTCTTTTCCCCCATCTTTTAAAATTCATCCCGTGAGTTGCTGCCAATTCACTGAGTTAAAACCTTAAGCATCTAATTTACTTGGGAATCTACACACATAAACAGAGATCATAGTGAATGGAAAAACATCATTCAGAGGTGGAAAGATGGTGGCTAGTTCGTGCAAAGCTCCAAATTCTTGGAAGATCATTAGAAAAACGTTGCCAGGTGGCCAGCATTGAGGCTGATCCCTTGTTCCAACTCCATCTGGGTGGTAGAAGACGTTGAATTACTTGGTCTCTATTTGCACACACATGGCCAGTCAATAAAGTAATTCTCTTAATCCAAAAAGCATACCAGTGACCAAGATATTTTCAGTTACATATGTGGACTTTTTAACATATAATTGTCTCAGTTCTCTGATTTGGAACTGATCCCTCTGAGACTCTATTTTTACAAATGTTCCAGTAATTAATTTAATTTATGACAGAAGCACATGAAAAGGTGAGAGCTTCTTTCTCTCCTCTACATTGGCACTTATTTTGTGGAAGTCTGATGCCAGCCAGAATCACCTTTTCCATACTTAATGCATTTTTAAATACCTTTGTAATCAAACAAGGGCATTAAGAGGGATTTAACACTTGCTAATGGGACACCACTAGCCCTTCTTACCCCAGGTGGCCTCTCTTCTGGCTTCATGCTGGGAATAAATCATTTGGAAACCAGGTGCTTTCTTATTCTCAATTGTTTTTCTGTTTTCCTCTCTTACACCTAGCTTCATCTATATTGGCAAATGAAGTGAAGAATTCAGACTATTACTCAGATGATTCAACAAAAATTGCCCTTACAGGAATTTTATTTGTTTGTGTGTCTTAGAAGTGAAAGTAGGGGCTTACCTTTAAACGTAAATGACTTGATATCCACTGCTGTTAGGCAAACCCATGGCCAGTGAGTGGAGTTTTGCTGGAATATAATCTATTTATACTCCTAACACCAGGGGTGTTAACTATTTATCTCTATGAGCCTCTTGCTCCTCCTCTTTGTAAAATCAGGATCACAATTCCTAATTGCCAGGTTGTTGATGAAATTAAATGAGATAAATATGAAGATTTCTGCATGCAGTAGGTATTCTGTACATATTTAAAAACACACTTGCACATATATACAACACACATTGTACATTGACCAGAACATTTATATTGCACTTTACAATTTATAAACCACTCACCTACATTCTCTCTTTGATCTTCAGAAAAGCGCTGGGAACTGTAAGGACAGTTCGTCACCATTTTTACAAATGAAGAGGCTGAGGTTAAATGAAATTAAATGGCTTTCCCAAGACCACACGGCTGGTGTAAGTTTATCTGTACAACCCCTGAAGCTCTCCACCACCTCTACACTGATGCCACATGCTCCACACAGGTGTCTAAAAAAGTGGTTCTTTAATTTGGTTTCACACTGAAACTACATGGAAAACTTAAAGATAAATACTAATACCTGGTCCCACCCCCAGAGATTTCGATTTAACCACTCTAAAGTGTGGCCTGGGCATTAGGATTCTTTTCTCAGTCTATCTCTTCATTTTCATTTAAACTTTTATTGTGAGATAATGGTAGATTCATGGGGGCGGTTGTAAGAAGTAATATACAGAGATCCCATTTTCCCCCAAAAGTAACACCTTGCAAAGCTATAGTATAATGTCATAACCATGATACTGACACTTATACAATCAAGATGCAGAACAGTTTCACCATCACAAAGATCTCTTGAATTTTCCTTTTATAACTACACCCAGCTCTCCCTACATACCCCTTCCCTAACCCTGGTAACCATTAATCTGTATTCCATTTATATATATATATATATATATATAATTTTTTTTTTTTGGCTGCATTGGGTCTTTGTTGCTGTGTGTGGGCTTTCTCTAGTTGGGGCGAGTAGGAGCTACTCTTCGTTGCGGTGCGTGGGCTTCTCATTGCGGTGGCTTCTCTTGTTGCGGAGCACAGGCTCTAGGCATGTGGGCTTCAGTAGTTGCAGCTCGCAGGCTCTAGGGCTCAGGTTCAGTAGTTGTGGCACACGGGCTTAGTTGCTCCGCAGTATGTGGGATCTCCCCGGACCACGGATCAAATCCATGCCCCCTGCATTGGCAGGTGGATTCTTAACTACTGTGCCACCAGGGAAGTCCCATCTCTATATTTTTTGTCATTTCAAGAATGTTATATAAATGGAATCATGCAGTCTGTGACCTTTTGGGATTGGCTTTTTTTTACTCAGCATAATTCCCTGGAGATTCATCCAAGTTGTTGGGTGTTTCATTAGTTCCTTCCTTTGCATGGCTGGGTAGTATTTCCTGGTATGGATGTACCAGCTGACTTAACCATTGAAGGACATCTGAGTTGTCTCCAGTTTCTGGTTATTATGAATAAAGCTGTTATGAATATTTGTGTACAGGTTTTTGTGTGAAGAGAACTTTTAGTTTCTCTGGGATAAATGTCTGAGTACATTTGCTGGGTGATACGGTAGTTACATGTTTAGTTTTGTAAGAAACTACCAAACTGATTTCTAGAGTGACTGTATCATTTTCCCATGAGCAATGTGTGAGTGATCTACTTTCTCATCCTCACCAGCTATGGTGTTGTCATCATTTTTTCTTAAAAGCCATTCTGATGTGTGATAGTTCTCATTATGGTTTTAATCTGCATTTATTTCTCTAATGGCTAGTGATGTTGAATATTTTTTCATGTGCTTATCTGCCAACTATACATCCTTTTTTAAAAATTTTTATTGGAGTGTAGTTGATTTACAATACTGTGTTAGTTTCAGGTGTACAGCAAAGTGAATCAGTTATATATATACATATATCCACTCTTTTTTAGATTCTTTTCCCATATAGGCCATTACAGAGTATTGAGTTCCCTGTGTTATACAGTAGGTCCTTATTAGTTATCTATTTTATATATAGTAGTGTGTATATGTCAGTCTCAATCTCCCAATTTATCCCTTCCCCCCCTCCTTACCCCTCGGTAACCATAATTTTGTTTTCTACATCTGTGACTCTATTTCTGTTTTGTAGGTAAGTTCATTCGTACCCCTTTTGTAGATTCCACATATAAGTGATATCATATGATATTTATCTTTGTCTGACTTACTTCACTCAGTATGACAATCTCTATGTCCATTCATGTTGCTGCAAATGGCATTATTTTGTTCTTTTTTATGGCTGAATAATATTCCATTGTATGTATGTACCACATCTTCTTTATCCAATCCTCTGTTGATGGACATTTAAGTTGCTTCCATGTCTTGGCTATTGTAAATAGTGCTTTTTTGAACATTGGGGTACATGTATCTTTTCGAATTATGGTTTTCTCTGGATATATGCCCAGGAGTGGGATTGTTGGATCATATGGTAGCTCTATTTTTAGTTTTTTAAGGAACCTCTGTACTGTTCTCCATAGTGGCTGTACCAATTTACATTCCCACCAACAGTGTAGGAGGGTTCCTTTTCTCCACATCTCTTTAGCATTAATTGTTTATAGATTTTTTGATGATGGCCACTCTGACCAGTGTGAGGTGATACCACATTGTAGTTTTGATTTGCATTTCTCTAATAATTAGTGATGCTGAGCATCTTTTTATGTGCTTTTCAGGCATCTGTATGATTCAATGCCATCCCTATCAAATTACCAATGGCATTTTTTCACAGAATTAAAACAAAAAATTTTACAGTTTGTATGGGAACACAAAAGACCACGAATAGCCAAAGCAATCTTGAGAAGGAAAAACAGAGCTGGAGGACCCAGGCTCCCTGGCTTCAGACTATACTACAAAGCTACAGTAATCAAAACAGTGTGGTACTGGCACAAAAACAGAAATATAGATCAAAGGAACAGAATAGAAAACCCAGAGATAAACCCGTGCGCCTGCGGTCACCTAATCTATGACAAAGGAAGCAAGAATATACAATGGAGAAAAGACAGTCTCTTCAATATGTGGTGCTGGGAAAACTGGACAACTGCATGTAAACGAAGGAAATTGGAACACTCCCTAACACCCTACACAAAAATAAACTCAAAATGGATTAAAGACCTAGATATAAGGCCGGATACTATAAAACTCTTAGAGGAAAGCATAGGCAGAACACTCTTTGACGTAAATAGCGTCAAAATCTTTTTCAATCCACCTCCTAATGAAAATAAAAACAAAAATAAACAAATGGGACCTAATTAAACTTAAAAGCTTTTGCATAACAAAGGAAACCATATACAAAACAAAAAGACAACCCTCAAAATGGGAGAAAATATTTGCAAATGAAGTAACTGACAATGGATTAATCTCCAAAATTTAAAAACAGCTCATGCAACTTAATATCAAAAAAACAAACAACCCAATCAAAAAATGGGTGGAAGATCTAAATAGACATTTCTCCAAAGAAGACATATATATTCTTTTTAGTGAAATGTCTGTTTACGTCTTACATCCATTTTTTAATTAGATTGTTTTTAACTATTGAGTTTTGAGAATTCTTTACATATTCTAAATACTAGTCCTTTGCTGGATATATGGTTTGCAAATATTTTCTCCCAAGCTATAGATTGCCTTTTGTTTGCTTGTTTAAAAGATTTTATTTTTAAACAGTTTTAAATTTAGAGAAAAATTGAGCAGATAACGTAGAAAGTTTCCATGTACCACCCCCACCCACCCATACATATTTTCACTTGCAGTACTGTGGCACATTTGTAATAATTAATGAACCAATACTGACATATTATTAACCAAAGTCCATAGTTTTTATTCCTGAATAATGTTTCATTGTACAGATGTACCACCATTTATCCATTAACCTATTTAAGGATATCTTCGTTGCTTCCAGTTTTTGGCAACTAGAGTAGAGATAATACAAACATTCATGTGTAGGTTTTTATGTGGACATAAGTTTTCAGTTCAATTGAGAAAATATCTAGGAGTGTGATTGTTAGATCATATGGTAAGAATACATTTAGCTTGGTTTTTAAAAAATTGCCTTTTAGAGTGGATGTACGATTTTGCATCTTTTATAAAGGATAAGCATATTTTCATATGTGTATTTGGCATATGTATATCTTCTTTGTTGAAGTGTCTGTTCAGATCTTTTGCCCATTTTTTAATTGGATTGTTCATTTTCTTATTGTTGCATTTTAAGAGTTCTTTGGATACATATCATTTATCAGATGATTTGTTTTGCAAATATTTTCTACCATTCTGTGGCTTGTTTTTTCATTCTCTGAACAATGTCTTGCACAAAGCAGAAGTTTTTCCTGTTAATAGAGTCCAACTTATTAGTTCAACTTTTTCATTCATGGATTGTGCTTTTGGTGTTGCATCTGAAATTTCATCACCAATCCCAAGGTCATCTAGATTTTCTATGCTGTCTTCTTGAAGTTTTATAGGTTTGTGCTTAGGTCTATGATCCATTTTGAGTTAATTTTTGTGAAGGGTGTAAAATCTGTGTCTAGGTTTATTTTTTTGCAAAAGGATTTCCAATTGTTCTAACTCTATTTAAAAAGTTATCTTTTCTCTATTGAATTGTCTTTACTCCATTGTCAGCAATCAATTGATTATATTTGTGTGGGTCTATCTTGGAGCTCTCTATACTGTTCATTGATCTACTTGTCTATTCTTTCACCAATCCCACACTGTCTTAATTATTGTAACTTAAGTAAGTTTTTAAGTCAGATAGTGTCAGTCTTCCAACTTTTTTCTTCTTCCTCAGTGTGGTATTGGCTATTCTGGGTCTTTTTCCTTTCCATATAAACTTTCTAATCAGTTTCTCGATATCCACAAATTACTTGCCTCCAAGTGGGCATGTAAAATCAGCTCCCCACTGGGCCCCCTCATCACCAGAGAATGAAGAGGAGAGAGGTAAGTGCCAACTAGCCCCACCTCTCATCACCTTTTTCCGCCTCGTTGCTGCTGCATGAGGATGGAGGTACAGCAATGCTGGACCCACTGACAATACCCCACTGCATGTTACCCCGTTCCATGCCGCAGGAGGATGGAGTGGAAGATCAAGTCCCCATTCAGCCCCACTGAAACCCACTCTGTGTTTTCTTTTCTTTTCTTCTATTTTTTGGCCACACTGCTTGGCATGTGGGATCTTAGTTCCCTGACCAGGGATCGAACCCACACCCCCTACAGTGGAAGCACAACGTCTCAGCCACTGGACAGCCAGGGAAGTCCCAAAGAGAGTTGTTGGTTTTTTTGTTTCTGGCTGCACCATGCAGCATACAAGATCTGAGTTCCTTGACCAGGGGTAGAACCCTTGCCCCCTGCACTTGGAGCAGGGAGTCTTAACCACTGGACCACCAGGGAGGTCCTAACTGTGCTTTCTTAGATTCTGTGTTTGTCTATTTGGTATCCATTCATCACTGGGCCAATTATATTAAATATATTTTCTTATTTTTTAAATTTGTGATGCTCTGGCATTTGGGGGGTCTTATGAAAAATAAGAAAATATAGTTAATATAAGTAATTTCTAAAGATAACAACAACTTGCCTACAAGTACTTCTTTCACTTTTTGGAGTCTTCCTATGTTTATTTGGTGTGTTATATTATCAAAGTTAAACAAAGCCAGACATTAGTTTAAGTGGTAAGAACAGATTTTAAACAGTAAAATACTGTTACGGGAGAGAAAAGAGTTCCACTTTGATTTATACAGAGGTGACTGCATTTTTTTTTTTAAAAAAAAGATGCTCCTATTGCTCTTTTTTTTAATATATAAATTTATTTATTTATTTATATTTGGCTGTGTTGGGTTTTGTTACTGTGCGCTGGCTTTCTCTGGTTGCAACGAGCGGGGGCTACTCTTCGTTGCGGTGCGCGGGCTTGTCATTGCAGTGGCTTCTCTTGTTGCAGAGCATGGGCTCTAGGAATGCGGGCTTCAGTAGTTGCAGCACGTGGGCTCAGTAGTTGTGGCTTGAGGGCTCTAGAGCCCAGGCTCAGTCGTTGTGGTACACGGGCTTAGTTGCTCTGCGGCGTGTGGGATCTTCCCAGACCAGGGCTCGAACCCACGTCCCCTGCATTGGGAGACCTGCATTGGGAGACGGATTCTTAACCAGTGCGCCACCAGGGAAGCCACAAGATGACTGCATTTTAAAGGGAGAATGAAGGCATAGGGAGGGAGTCAAGCAGGGGCTTAGGAGAGTCAGAGAAGTGAAAAAATACAAAAAAGCAGGAAGCAAGGGTTGGTCTCTGTGAAACCCATCTGGGTTAACCAACTGGCACTTACTGAAATTAGGCTCCTACCCTCCCGCAGAGGCTGGGAGACAGGGAGCCTATCTTCCTTCGGGTGTTGGCTTGAACAGACAATAAGTTCTTTGGGCATCCTTGAATTTTCTCAGACATTCTAAGGAGGCATAGGGTCATCCTGTGGATGCAGCCTTGAGCTGTTAGAAACTATTCAGTGTTTTTTCCAGTCTTTATAGGCCAAGCTTGAGGCTTAGTTAAGAAAGGGCTCAGGGGACCCTGGCTAGAGTTTGGTCAAGGAGAGAATCTCTCTCACTGTCCAGGGACCTTTAGTTGTAAGAGGGAGGACCTGAGAGAATAAGGTGACTCCATGAGCCGGAAGTCCTCGGCATCAGGAATTTTGAAAGCTCCTCAAGTGACTCTAATAAGCAACAAAATTTGAGAACCACAAGACCAAGACAAGAACTTTGGCCTCCATTTTAATGCCCCCCTTCGCAAAGAAATAAATTCCTCTAAGGAGACTGCATGCTCTGTGTACATGCATGTACATGTACGCATACTGGTTTGTGTATATGCAGGTATGCATGCACACACCAGGGTGAGAAGTAGAGAAAAGGCCTGGTCCTCTCAAGCCACAAGAAGAGGAAGAAAGTGCTTAGAGCTATGGAAATGTACCAAGCTACCTTTGTTTTAGCGATGGGGGAGAAAGGGATCCTGGCAGAATTCAACCCCATATCCATTTATTTGGCCATAAAAATGAGGGAGGGGTGCTTCTCAAGGTTGTGGTTGAGGGGTTACATTCATGCTAGGTCTTGCTGATCCAGTTCCCATCCTCACGGTTTTCTCTGCCGGACGCTTCCTGCCTGAAACCACGGAAGTGGCTCTCTGCAATTGCTCAAGGGTCATCCGTAAAGCACTGCTTTCTGGCCTGACTTTCCCAGAACTCACTAAGCATAGTCCTATTACTTCTTCTATGACTTATTTAGATCCTAATTATTATTCTACATATTTATGCAAATGCAGAAGCCAGGAGGGGTGAAACTCCTTTCAGAAGCCATGCAGTGGTCTCTGGAATGTTAAAGGCTCAGAAAATTGGCAGATTTTCAGGTTCCATCTCAGGAAAAGAACATTTTTCTAGACCGAGTGCTGCCTGAAAGGTTTGGCATTTCTGCCTGTGAAAATGAAAGACTAGGTGGGGCCTGAGGCTTCCCTAGAGCAGTGGTTCCCACATCAGAATCACTGGCGGCCTGTGAGATCACACTGGTGCTTCCACTCCACCCCACACATTCTGATTTAACTGGGACTGAAGTTGGGCATGGGTTTTTCTTAAAATCTCCCCAGATGATTCTGACAGACAGCCAGGTTGAAGGCTGAGAACCCTAGAAATTCTGCAGAGGTCTGGGAGGAAACAGCAAAAAGTCCAGGACAAACAAATACAAATTAAGGAGCCTCTGAGCAATACATAGAGCATACTTTCCCCAGGGCACCTACCCTGAGCCATGACACAGAGATGGAAAGGACACAGTCTGTCCTTTTTGCTGAGTTGGGCAGGTGATAAAGCCAAGGCTGGTGTGCAAGGCCACAGTGGTGGGAAGGGGCATTGGGAGGAGCCTTGAAGGTGAGTGGAGCTTGGACAGGTGGTAAAAGGCGTTCTGACCTTACAGAGCTGCGTCTTCATGAGGAAGCAAAATTATTTTTGAGGCAGGGCAAGAAAAATTTAACATGAAATTTTTATCTGCCGTTTCAGCCACTACCCCCTCCTCTTTAGTGAGCAATGTGCATCTGCATTATACACTAACTAAATCCCCTTGAAAGACACAGGAATGCCTACTTGCCAAAAAAAAAGGTAATACTTATACCTTGGACAATTTCAAGCTACCAACATGGTTTAACTGGCTTGCAAAATTCCTGATATTAACAATGGGCTGTCACAAGCCATTAAGAGCTAGCTCCAGCATCACCAATACCCCACACTCCCTGTCCCCACTGGTTAAGAACCACTATATTACAAGAAAATGTAGGATTAAAAACAGAAAAAACACTTATCAAATAAAACACCATTAATGGTTTGTATTATAATGAACTGAACTGCTTAAACCTACCTCATGCAGATAATTCTTAGGACAAACTTGGTAATACACTTTGGGGAGAGAGATCAGGCTGCCCAGACAGGCAGTGAGGATAACAGGCCTCTTGCCATGTCTAACTAGTAGGACTTTACCACATGATGTCACTCTAATACTTGCTTACTTATGTCTCTGGAAGTCTCAAGCAAGTTGTCTCTCCTTTGCTAAAAGATTGGCATTCTTAACTTTTATGCCTTGGGATAATTATGAAATTACATCATATTTGTTGTTTATTACTTGAAAGGAATCTTTTATATGTATTCTTTTTCTTGTAAAAGAGACTGAAAATTTGCAGAAAGGAGATAAGGGCAAAGATGCATTTTGGAATCACAAAACTTTGATTTAGCACAAGACTGTGATTTACCAGGTGAGTAAACTTGGACAAGATTCTTAACTTCTACAAGCTTCAGGGTCCTCACCCGTAAAATGCGGAAAGATACTTGTAACTTCTACCTCACCGACTGGGAGTAAGTCATTTCCATTGGCATGTACTAAACACCCACCCCATGCCATTTCTCTGCACTGGGCCCAGAGAAAACCAGGATGAGGAAGTCCAAGTTCCTGCCCTTAAGAAGCTCAAGTTTAACCTCGGGGACAAATACCTAAACAAGAGAATATAGAACAACGGTCAATTGACACGCTTAGGTTTGCACTCTAAAGTGTGAATGTGTTATCTGACATTCTCTAATACTGTGACAAAAATTCTTCATGTGTAGTAGCTTTTCTGTTGGGAAATAAATGAAATGTTGGTCTTAATATTTCAATTAGAAGAGTCACCAGAGATTAAGTGATTAGTGTATTCATACCATTGGCCACACAGGGATGCTTTTAGAGGAGAGGACCAGGAGATCAGGGCACTGAAACTGTGACTGTGGAGATAGGAGAACTTGCTGAGAATGTGGGGAGTGAGGAAGAAAGGATTGTGGAGGCGGGAAGGTAGACATAGGCATGGTTTTTAGAGATGGTCAAGACGAGCATGTGGAAGAACGTTCACATGCAGCACTAATTTACTGCCTGGGTGATTTGGGGCACATCACTTTCCCCTCTATAAGCCTCCATTTCCCTCTCTATAATTCATCAGATATTTAGGATAAGTATTAAGCAAATGTTCTTGGGTTGCAAGCAACAGAAAAGAATGCTGGCTAATACAACAAAAGTTATGCTGAAGCAGCAGGTATATGTGAGGACATCAAAGTGGAAGAGACTTTGGCAACACAAGAATATAGGCCCCACTGAAAGGCCCCATTCCAGAAAAAAATTTATACACTGTTCTGGCCAAATAAAATGTGTCTACTGGCACCATCAGCCTCTAGTCCTCCAGTCTGCAACTCTCTCTACAGGAAAGAGCCCAGGTTCCTGCATAGCACCAAGGCCCTGTCAGCTCCAGAGGAACTCAAACTCCAGGCTAGAAACCCAATTCTAGGCAACAGGGAGGGCTAGATGGCAAGACGTTAGGTGATAAAGACCTTGTCTGGTTCTTTCCCAAAGCTGCAGCTCTCGCACAAGGCCAGGGACAGAGGCAGCCTCACAGACTGCCCCCAAATCAGGACTCTTTGTCTAAGGTAAGAGTTGGCTCACAGATATTTGATAGCCCATCAGATTACGCAGCTCACCCATGTCTGATTTCACAGACAACTGCTCATGGGCCCCTGGTCATGGACCCCATCAGGAGGTGGGGGAGGAAAAGAGGCAGGAACCACCCTCTTCTAGGCAGTCAGTCATTCACCAGCTGAAATCTCACAAGACTCGATGGCTTCTCCCTCAGCCCTAAAGCTACTAAGTGGTCACCACGCCTAGCACTTCCTTCTCCATTTGCAGCTTTCCAATACACCGCCTCCGCCTTCCCACCCCCAGGAACACTGAGCTCAGCCACCAACGTGGCTGTCCACTGGATCCCCCACTAGCTGTGTGTAATCCCAAGGGAAGGGCCACATTCTGGCCATTTCTGTCTCCAGCTCTGGGCCTCACCCATAGTAGATGTTTGGTAAGTGCTTAATGGTTGCTAACCATTAAGAACCATTGCTATAGGTGGAATGTTTGCTTCCACCGTCCCAATCCCCCACCCCTCCCTCCAGATTCATATGTTGAAAACCGAACCAAAGTAATGGTATTAGTGGAGACCTTTGGAAGGTGACTTTTGGGAGGGCAGAGCCTTCATGAATGGGATTACTGCCTTTATAGAAGAGGCCCCAGAGATACCCCTCATCTCATCCACCAAGTGAGAGCGCAGCCAGATGTCAGGAGTTTGTAACTCGGAAGAAGGCCTTCACCAGAGCCTGGCCATGCTGGCACCCTGATCTTGGCCTCCAGCCTCCAGAACTGTAAGAAATAGATTTGTTGTTTGTAAGCCACCCCATCTGTGGTATTTTGCTATAGCATTCCAAACTGAAGTAACCATGTTTGCCCTTCTAGAAATAATCATGACCTGGGTCAGGAAACCTAGGCTTAACCACTGACATGGCCCCCTCCATCCTGGTCCTCAGTTTCCCCAACTCCACAGGAGGGAGAGAACCACATGATTTCTAAATGGCCTCTGGTTTCTCTAACAGCCTCCAGATTCAGTGGCTTTTTGTGACTCTAAAAATAGCTGCAACTTTGGCAGGTGTCTAAAGGGAGAGGGCCACCGATGGGTAGAAATGGCCCCTCCCACTCAGGGGACACCCATGGGCTGTTCCTTTGAAGGGGGCAGGCAGTGAGGGTTGGTTAGTGAGGCAGTCAAGCAGTGACAAAGCTATGGGCAGGTGACCATCAGGGGCAGAAACAGGAGATGGAAATCAGACACTTAGTTGTGAGTCTCCCACCCACCACTTAACTATGTGACCCAGGCTAGTCCCTTAATCTGAGCTTTTGTTTCCCCCTTGGTCCATGGGTGAGCAAGCAGTCTGAGTGTCTGTTGGATTGGATTTTGAACCTTGAAGAGTTAATAGAACAGGAAGCCACATTCTGGGCTCTATGATGATGTTGCCCTCATGGGGAGAGCAGAGGGGGAGGGGCCAGTGACCCTCCCCCACCCCCCGGCTGCTCCTGACCCAGCAGAGCAGAAGGTGCTAATATGCCTAAACCCAACTCCCCACCACCTTCTGCTATCACACTAGAGCAAGAAATCCAGACCAGACAAGAGCCATTGCATCTTAAAATTTTATGTGAAATTCTGTAAATGTGTACAGAGCGGTCTGTGGCTGCCTGCCCATGGGCCTGGACCGTAGGGACACCACTGCTCAGCACTTGCTGTAGATGGCTTCACTGCCCCGCTCCTCGAACTCTTCCTTGCTGACCCAAAGCTGCTGGAAGGCCTGCAGGGAGGCCAGGATGGAGCCGCCGGTCCACACAGAGGTCTTCCTCTCGGGAGCAGCAGCCACTGTGGGGCTGTCCCCGGGGCAGAGGAGGCTCAGCTCCCTCTGGAAGCGCTCTGGGAAGCCATCCAGCATGGTGCAGCCGCCACACAGCAGCACGTTGCCTGCCATCTCCTCCTTGAAGCCCGCCTCCTGGCAGTGGTTCAGGCAGGCGGCCGTGAGCTCGGGGAGACCAGGCTGGTCGCTGCCCACCAAGGTGGGCTTGAAGAGCATCTCGGCGCACTGAAAGCGCTCCTGGCCGATGGTGATGAGCTTGCCGTCGGGGAGCTCATAGTCCACACGCAGATCCTCCAGGCACAGGCCAAGCTCCTCCTCTGGCTTGAGTGCCGAGTAGCAGCACTTCTTCTTGATGTGCTCGATGATGTGCAGGTGGTCGTCCGTGAACTTGTGGCCGGCAGCGTTGAGCAGCTGCAGCAGGTAGCTAGTGAGGTTGCTGCCGGCATAGTCGGCACGCCTCGTCAGGCCTGGTAGCACGTTGCCCTCGGAGATGGGCACCACGTGTGAGACGCCGTGCCCACTCTCCACCACCAGCCCGGAGGTCTTGCCATAGGAGTAGATGGACAGCAACGACTGGGAGGTCACATGCATGGCAGGGATGCCAAAGGTCTCGAACATGAGCTCTGCATACTTCTCGCGGTTGCTGGTGGGGCTGAGTGGGGGGTCGGAGACCAGCACGGCATGCTCCTCGGGGAAGATCTTCATGGCTGTGTGGAAGATGTACTCCCAGATGTTCTGGACGCAGTCCCAGTCCACCACGATGCCGTGTTTTAGCGGGTTAATCAGCTTCAGAGGCGCCTCCATGTTGAGCAGCTCGTGGCCCACGTAGACCTCCTTGCGGGTGTCACCAGCATCAGCCGCCTCCGAGCAGCGCTTGCCCACAGTGGAGGAGATGAAGTAGGTGGGCCTCGGCTCACCCGCATAGCCACACTTACAGTACTGGGAGCCCAGGTCAATGATGAGTGCCTTGATCTTATGCACCTTCTTGGGCTTCATCTTCAGCTGAGTGGAGGAACTTGTGTCCCGGATGCCAGCCTCAGGACCTGGCAGCGTGCCTGCCTCTCCAGGGTCCCCCTGAGCCGTGCCCACGGGCTTGGGGCTAGGGCTGTTCCTCGTCGCCATTTGCCTTCCTTGCTCACCTTTCTCACATCCACATCCTAGAGCTCCATGGGGAGAAATAAGAGGGTCCACCTCCAGCAGTGCCTTGGCAACTCCTCAGGATTGTGATGTCACCACGGGCTGGTCCATTCCAGCAGCCCAGGGAGGGCTTGGCCTTGGCAGGCCCTTGACCGATCAGCCCCACCCCCATCGGCCTAACGCGACTTTGCTCCCAGACGGAGCAGGTGGCCAGCACAGTTTTAGAAATCCAACCACACTTGGGTCTCAGAGGTTTCTGCTCCCTCCCCTTATATCCTCACTCCTAATCCCCCGTTCACTAGCTGAACACCTCTTCCTCCTCAGCTTCTTGGCCAAGAGGGTGATAAATATTTGAGCCCCTACAGTAAGCCAAACACTGTAGCAGGCACCTCACGTGACACTTCACAGCATCTTGGCAGGTAGACAGAGCTAAGGAAATCAAGGCTCAGAATGCAAATGACTTGCCCAAGAGCAAACAGCTCTTGGAGTGTTTGTACTTTAACCCAAGTTCCTCCAAATCCAATGTACCAGATCACCTTGAAGAGTGTGTAGGCCCTGATGATAGAAACCTAGCCACAAGCAGTGCCCAGTCTAGTTGGGAAGAAGATGAATGGATGCAGAGGAGTTTGCAGGTGGACGTCTATTGGGAGAACAGAGGTGCACAAAGGAGGGAGGGAGTCAGAAGCTTCTCCAGAGAGGTGCTGCCTATGTAGAGTACTGAAAGATAAGTGGATACTTGTCAGGTAGCTAAGAGGAGGGAAAGCCATCCCAAGCAGAGAGCACAGCCTGATCAGACACTCAGAGGGAGGCATGGTGGGGAGCTTCCAGTAGTTAAGGTGTTTGGAAAAATACATCAGGTTACGGCAGTCATGGGGGCAACTAGGGTGGACCCCAGATTCTAGAGGTAAGGGCTTAGATTAAACTGACCACAGCTGGGGAGCCAATGAAGCCTTTAAGTGGGGAGTGGTCAGATTTGGTTTCCAGGACAAAATCTTAGAAAGATTCATGTTTAGCTGTAATATGGAGGGACAAGACTCTGAGATCTAAAAGGAGGATGTTGAAGAAATTTTTGTAAAACTTGAAGGTGGCCTAAGCTAGGGCTGTGATAGTGTGGAAAAAAAGAAGGGACACGTTCTAAAGAAATTCAGAAAGTAGAATCTAATCTAATTGGTTGGTTCTCAACTGTCCTCAATTCAATCCAAGCTTCTAGTCTAGCATTTGAGACCCTTTCTCATAGGCTCCTGTGACATGTCTAGCCTGAAGCATTGAATTTACATTAGAAGATTAGATGTGGGGAGTGAGGAAGAGGGAAGGATGAATCTCTTTCCTCTGCCCAAGCAAAGATGGCCTGTCATACAGAACAAACAAATTCATTAGGTTCCCATAGGGTCCTCTGTGCCAAACTGTCCCCCCTCTAAAACAAAAGACAGATTAGGGCTTTGGTAAAGAAACAGGAGGAAAAGGGGAAGAGAAACAACTGGGGCTAAGGAAGTTTTCTGGGAAACTTAATAAGAGCAGAAGTAGTTGAAGGATTAGGTGACATTGGTAAGAAAGAAAAGAGGGATTTTTAAGACATAAGAAATACTGCTGTGGAACATATAAGAATGTTAATAAAGAACTCATGGGAATTTCTGTTTGCTGAATTGTTTCTTGGAACATGGCACTAGGGAACTGGATTATGTGGGAAACAACTTTATAAGGATTTCAGTTATGAGCACCACCAAGTTCCACTGGTGGTATCTCAAAATCACAGAACCTGAGGATTAGACACTTGATCTGGCATGGACAGCTGTGAGGGACAAACTTTTCCTCACATTGGATTGATATCTGTACCTCTCTGAAGAAACCATTAATTGGTCTTGGGTCTACTTTTGACGTTGTGCAAGGCAAGCTAATTCTTCCATGTGACAACACTTAGGCTATTTAAAGGCAATGCACGTGGACCCCCCTAAGCCTCCTCTTCTTCCACTCCTTATGGGAAGACAGTACAAAATAGAAAGAGGAGTAAGGAACTGGACTCAGAAGACCCGAGTTCAAATCTAGCTCCATTATTATAATCTGTATGAGCTTGGGCAAACTACTCAAGATGTTAGTCGAACCTGATTTTGATAGTGCTATATCCCCTCATCAGATTGAATCCTATCCGCTGCCTCCAGGTTTCAGGCTTGAGCATCTAGGTGGATGGTAGGGCTCCTCATATATAGACAGAGGATACAGGGGCAAGAGCAGTTATACAGGGGAAGGCAATGAGTTCCATTTGGGGCGTGCTGACTTAGAGATGTCCAGAGGCCACTAGGCTGTGGATTATGGAGTTCGGGAAAGAGAAATGATGTAGATTTAGTCCTCAGTAGAGTGTCTCCACCTTCTGAAGACAGCTCCTTTCCCTTCCACCTCAAGGAAACTGGTTAGTCTTAGTATTGGGGTTATCACACTGAGGGCTGAGCTTTGGGAATGAGGCTCATGTCTGTTTAACAAGGAATTCTTTTCTTTGCTGGGAGCTTGACTCAGAGATTCCCAAAGGTCAACATATTGAAGAGTTGGATTCCTAGGTCTCAACAGTCTTAGGCTCGAAACGTGCAGATTCAGTAAAGTGGGGGTGGGATCTTTGGCCTTTTCCTTACTAGATTCTCTTTCTTCCCTCCTTAGCTGCTAAAATTACAGGGCCTGGTTCACCTTTCCTCCAAAGGTCAAGGGTGGGTGGTGTCCCAAAAAACAAAGCTAGGAGCAAGGATACCACCTCAGGGAGAAATGTGTTTCTTGGTCTAATTTTTTCATGTTTTCTTTTTCTACGTTAGGGGAGAGCCTCAGCGTTGCTTTCAAGAAGGATCTCATGGTATTTTTGGTCTTGGGCCAGAGGAGCAAAAGTAGGTGTTATCCCATGAGAAAATACAGCCGAAGAAAACATGAGCAACATAGAGTGTCTCTACCTAGAGGGACCTCACCAGAGACCCCCAGGAGCCCACATATGCCTTAAATGGCTGGTGACAGGTGTGCAGGGTTGTGGGTGCCAGGCAGTGGAGGTTTTGGGTGCAGTGTGCCAACAGTCTCTATATCCTTCCATCATTGATATCACTGTGTGCTGACCCAGAGAGAAGGGTCACAAAGGGTGACGTGAAAGCTAAGGGGAAAAGGGTTTCCATTAGGAGACAGAATCCAAGTATGCAAAATCCTGAGAGGTGAAGTAAAAGGAGTGAAATGTGACCATTGGCTTTAGCCTGAAGGATGTGGGGATGGACCCTGAGAGTCCCTGTGCCCATGGACGTTACAGGCTAGATGGAGCAATTGGCCTTAAGCTAGCACAGCACCTCTCCCACATATGATAGAAAGCACCAAGGACAGCAAGCATGGGCAGTGGGGGAGGAGCCTGTGAAACAGAGCATGTCAGGCTCTGAGTGTCTTAGTGAAGTGGTATGTACAGGTTGAGCGACAGAGTGTGAATAATGGTTCCCCAAAGATATCCACATCCGAATTCCTGGAAACTGTGAATATGTTACCTTTCATGGTAAAAGGGACTTTGCAGATGTGAGCTAAGAAGTTTGCAATGGGGAGATTAACAACCCTCGATTATCCAGGTGGGCCCAAAGTAATCAGAAGTCTCTTAAGAAGAGGGAGACAGGAGGGTCAAGTTCAGATAAGGAGATATGACAATGGAAGCAGAAGTCTGAGAGGTCTTTGAAGATGAAGGAAGGGGCCACAAGCCAAGGAAGTTAGGCAGCACCTAAGGGCTGGAAAAGGATTAACCCTTAGAGCCTCCAGAAGGAACGAGGCCCTGCTGAGACCTTGATTTTAGCCCACTAAGACTGACTGTGGGCTTCTAACCTCCAGAATTGCAGGATAATAAATTTGTGTTTTAAGCCATTAAATTTGTGGTAATTTGTTACTATCTCAATAGGAAACTAATATAGGCTCTTACAGGACTCCAGGGCAGTAAAAATGTACTAAGCAGCTGCATATTTCTCAGAAATCAAGAGGTGGGTTGAGGAGAAAGAAAATGGATGATTCTAAACTAAATACATCTTTGGTTGTCATACAAGTTCTCTTGAAATAAAGTCAGACAATCCAAGCTGGCCATGCAAACCCCTGAAAAGCAGAGGTAAATAAGCTATTTCTCAGGCAGCCAGGCATAGAGAAAAGTACTTTCTTATTCTTCTTTCAAAATTCAATACCATCTCCTCCTCTACCCATTGAACCAAGAAGCTGCCCCTATCACATAGTCACAAGGCTCATGAAACTGGACTTGGTCCTTTTCTTCTCTCATATCCCAAAAGGAGTAAAGAGCATCCCCAGTAACTTCCTTAAAGGAGAAAGCCCACCATTGTAGTGACTGCCTCTTTAATAAGAGCACGGTGCTGCATAACACAAGGATGGCTCCTGGGCACTTTGAGAGCAGTGGGTGTCAGCACCAACAGGCCCAGCTTCAGAGATGGCATGTGATACAGTGGCCAAGCAGCCTCAGAGACACATGTTGGGTCGCATCAAGGGACACCTCTGGGAAGAAGTCGCAGTCAGCAGAACTTGGCACTGCTGGCTGGATATCCTTGGGTGGGCTATGTACCCAAGAGCCTCAGTGTTCTCATCAGTGGGACTGTAGGGTCTAATTTCATTGTCAACCCAATGACCTGGACAAAGGAGGAGTATGTGTGCAAATATGTGTCCAAAAATAATTCCTCTGCAGGTTGCCCTAAGAAATAAGTGGGACAGAAGTGCTTGGCATGTTCACCATAGCAGCCATTGGTCCTGCTAAAATCTAAATCAGATGGTGTCAACTCTCTGATCAAAATTCTCTAGTGCTTTCTGACCTCACACAGAGTTAGAGCCAAAGTCCTATTAATGGCCTATGAGGCCTAACCTGAGCTGCTCTCCCTCCCCGACCCCTTCTCCCATCTCTACTTTTCCTTGCTCTCTCCACTGCAGCCACACTGGTCTTCTTGGAATCCTCTGACTTGGGAAGCAGCAAACCTTTTCTGTAAAGGGCCAGATAGTCATTTTCAGCTTTTTAGGCCATACAGTACTTATTGCAATGACTCAACTCTGAGCTTGTAGCATAAAAGCAGATATAGACAATACATAAACGAATGAGCATGGCTGTGATCCAATAAAACTTTATTTAGAAAACAGGCTGCAGGGCTTCCCTGGTGCCGCAGTGGTTGAGAGTCCGCCTGCCGATGCAGGGGACACGGGTTCGTGCCCCGGTCCGGGAAGATCCCACATGCCGCGGAGCGGCTGGGCCCGTGAGCCATGGCCGCTGAGCCTGTGCGTCCGGAGCCTGTGCTCCGCAGCGGGAGAGGCCACAACAGTGAGAGGCCCACGTACCGCAAAAAAACAAAAAAAAACAGGCTGCAGGCCTGAGTTTGCAGACCCTGCTCTAACCCACAATCGTCTGCACCTGCTGCTCCCCGACATACACGTGGCACTCTCCCTCACCTCCTTCAGGTCCTCACTCAAGTGTCACCGTCTCAGGGAGAAAAATACATGGCACATGAACACAGCCACCCTCCCCCAAGCTTTCCCTGCTTTGCTTTTCTCTTTTGCCATTAACATCTTCTAACATATATTTATTTTGGTTATTGTCTGTCTCTCCCCAATCCCCACTGACTAGAATGTAAACTCTACAAGGGCAGAGATTTTTGTCTTTCTTTTTCACGGCTGCCTGCCTTGCACATAGCAAGCACTCAATAAATATTAATTGATTGGATAAACCTCGTTTATTAAAAAATTTAGAAAAAAGTAAGTCACTTTAAAAACGCTTTCAAATCCACCCTAACACAGGACAAAGGTTCCCAGTAAGCCTGAAAGCCCTGGGACACTGGATTATGTCATAATCAGTGATGTCATCACTGGGGAAATTCTCAAGTTGCCCTCTAAGCCTTTCAGGCCTTGAGGCCAGTGGGATTGAGGAAATTTCTGAGAGCAAAATAGCTCTTGAGAGCATGTAGGCTCCACAGGCGGCAATCATAGGGGCTGTGCCTTCCGAGAGAATGGGTGAACAGGCCTCCCTGCAGACACAGGTCCTCCAGACTGCCTCCTTAAAGGATGGCCCAGCGAAGTGGGCAGTGCGGGTTCGCCGTAACCATTCAGAGCCTGAAGAACCTACGAAATCACCTGTGGTCAATAATAAGTCCAAGCTAGAGTCGACCAAAGCAGTGGTCGTGGACCTTGGCACGGGCTACTGTAAATGTGGCTTTGCCGGGCTGCCAAAGCCCACCCACGTGATCTCATCCACAGTGGGCAAACCCTACATGGAGACGGCCAAAACTGGGGACAATCGCAAGGAGACATTCGTGGGGCAGGAGCTTGTCAACCCAGAGGTTCGTCTCAAGCTAATTAATCCTCTGCGACATGGCATCATCGTGGACTGGGATACAGTGCAGGATATCTGGGACTATCTCTTCCGTCAAGAGATGAAGATTGCCCCAGAGAAGCACGCGGTCTTGGTTTCAGACCCACCCCTGAGCCCACACACCAATAGAGAGAAGTATGCTGAAATGCTGTTTGAGACCTTCAAAACTCCCGCAATGCATATCGCCTACCAGTCCCGCCTGTCCATGTACTCCTACGGAAGGACCTCCGGCCTGGTTGTGGAGGTCGGCCACGGTGTGTCCTACGTAGTTCCCATCTACGAGGGCTATCCTTTGCCCAGCATCACCGGACGGCTGGACTATGCGGGTTCTGACCTGACAACCTACTTGATGGGCCTGATGAACAATTCGGGGAAACACTTCACTGAGGACCAGCTGGGCATTGTGGAGGACATCAAGAAGAAATGCTGCTTTGTGGCCCTGGACCCCACTGAAGAGAAGAAAGTCCCAGCTACTGAGCATACGATCCAGTACACCCTGCCGGATGGGCAGGAGATATACCTGCGCCAGGAAAGGTTCCTCTGCTCAGAAATGTTCTTCAAGCCTTCTCTGATCAAGTCCATGCAGCTGGGCCTCCACACCCAGACAGTGTCCTGCCTTAACAAGTGTGACATCGCCCTCAAACGAGACCTCATGGGGAATATCCTACTCTGTGGGGGGAGCAGCATGCTCAGTGGTTTCCCTAACCGTCTGCAGAAGGAGCTGAACAGCATGTGTCCTAATGACACCCCCCAGGTAAACGTGTTGCCCGAAAGAGACACTGCGGTGTGGACGGGTGGCTCCATCCTAGCATCGCTTCAGAGCTTCCAACCACTGTGGGTCCACCGCTTTGAGTACGAGGAGCACGGGCCTTTCTTCCTCTACAGAAGGTGCTTCTGAACTCCGATGAAGCATGGTCTCTGTGGTGGCCGTGCGTCAGCTTTGCTGGGTGAGCACCCATCCCATACAGAGAGAGCTGAGCCAGCCGTTTCACTCCCTCAGTATTAAACAATCCTCACGTTTCCCTCCACAGTGTGTTTCTCTATTTCCTCACGCAATGAGAACTTCATGCATGCAGCATCTGCCTTAAATTGTCCATTTGCCAAAACAACAGCGGGGGGGGGGGGGATGGGGGGAGAAGGGGGGAAGGATTATGGACCAAAAAGATGTGCTTTATAGGTTGATTGCTTAAGTATTTGGGGGAGAAACTACCTCTAAAATTATTCTGTGCCTTATTTTGTATATTCCCCACTTTAGGTACTACAGTATTGTTAAACTCTGCTTGGAAGGGGGAGTGGGATAAAGATAGATTAGATAGATACAGTAAAGGCTGTTGTGGCCTATAAGAAGGTCCCTTTCAATAAACACCAACAGGAAGTATGCTGTAATGGTTCAGTCTCCCACAAAGCAGCAGAGTGCATTTCACAGTTGGTCAGTGACTCTGAAGACTTGGAAAGAGCTGACGAAGATGTCTGATGCCTGCTTTAACTCTACTTTCTTTTAGTTCCAATAGTTGTTTATGTCTCAATACCAGTTCTTACCAACCCATCATGGTGATTGGCTGCTGAAACCTGGTGTATTATGAGCAAGATATGTGTATCTTAAGGGAAAAACTCTTCAGGGAATGGGTGCTATATAGATTTCCCCCTTTAAAAAACTGGGGGCAGATTTATCTTGGGTTATTAGCACTAAGGTCATGAGGATGCAACCCACAGCCATTCTCCAGACACTTCAAGCAGCAGATGCTCATCTCCAACCAGACTGGATTCTCCATCAACCTGCAGGGTATACAGCTGGAGTCTGGAACGGCGCAGGATAAAGGCTGCCAGTTCTGCAGTGTGGGTCTGTGGGAGGCTGGTCCATGCTGGTCATTCTAACCCAACTAAGGAACTGAAGGAACGTAAAGATCCTCATGGTCCAGGAAGCCCTTCCAGAGCCCAGCATGTTCTGTGATATTCCTGTGGGGCAGTTTATAATTGGACCTTCAGTTTTTTAGAACAGTCCCCAGTACATTCTCTGCCCTGTCTCCAACACTGGCAGGCAGCATAAAATAGTGGAAAGAACGTGGGCTTTAGATTCTGCAATTTGAAACTGTTTTGCTTCCAACTAGCTGTGTGACCTGAGTCTGCTCACCTGTAAAATTGAATTCAAATGCCTACCTCACACAGCTGATGTAAATATCAGAGGTAAACATCTGAATATGAGTGCGTGGCCTCCAGGAGGTGATCACAAGGGTTGTTAGCTAGTATTAGCTTGTAGAATTCTACCTCTTATAAAGGAGCCCAAATGCCATACGATGATCCTGAGCCACACATACACCCGAAGACACACACATTCAGTCACTCATAGGAGAGTGATGGCATCTCTACCGTTCCCAGGGAGAAGCCCTACAGAACCACTCTCCTAGCCTCCAGGTTTGCCTAGACAGCCTTGAAAGACCTAAATGCCCCACCCTGGAGACCTGGTAAGTAAGCACAGCTGGCTGGCACTAGCAAGCTAGAGTAGAGAAGCAGAAATAGCCACAGAAGGGCTTAGTCAGCAAGGACTAAGCCTTACCCTGGAGGATCAGGGAATCAGCTAGGAGCTGGGTACATTGACTTGAGAGAGGTATGCCTTGTTCACCTCAGTTTCTGCCCAAACCACTACTGTCAACACTCTATGAACATTCACTGATGGGCAGGTTGAAGTTTGGTTAATTCTTAACCTTTGGACCTCTTTGGCAGGGTGGTAAAGCCTATGGACCCCTCAGAATAATAGAATAATATTTTTAACTGCATCAAATAAAATACATAGGATTACAGAAATACTCTATCTTAGATCCCTTAAGGGTCTATGAACCCCCAGTCGATTACCCCCCAAAAGGTGAGGGTCTTGATGAAGGGGAGGCATGGGACGTGGTTCTAGAGAATGGGAACTCCCAGGCCATCCTAGGACCAAATGCTATACTGCATTTTAAAATGAAAAATACCAATATAAGGTTAAACAACTGTGTAATCTCATTCAAAGCACTTTTATGAATTCTCTCACTTGATCCGTATAAATCACACTTGCAGAAAAAAAGAATCCTCCTCACACATAAAAAAAGATGAATAGTTTTTAGTAAGTATTTTGATGTCATATTAGCCCAGTGGTTCTCAACTGAGGACAATTTTGAATCCCAAGGGACATTTGGCAATGTCTAAAGATATTGGTGATTATCATAACAGGAGTAGAGGGTACATAGCACTGGCATCAAATGTGTAGAGGCCAGAGATACTGCTATACCTCCTATAGGCACAGGACAGCAAAGAATGACGTAACCCAAAATATCAACAGTGCCGAGGCTGAGAAACCCAGGTTAGCCTGGGTGGGCACACAAGGTTGTAGAAAAGCAAGATTCAGTGAGATTCCATGACTTTGTTCAAGGACACTAAGATGAGTGGACCCGTGATTTTGTCCTTTCTCTATAGCAAGAGGACATCTGTTGGTCTTGAAGTTCCTGGGACTTCAAAGCTGGTAAGAGTAATGGTGGAACAGCCTAGTGTAAGCATGAGGCATAGGCAAGGGCTTAGGGAGCACAGAGAAAATAGGAATCAAGAGCAGGCCTTCAGGGTTGCCAAACATCACCATATTAACTTTGGCTTGTCTACAGATCTCAGACATTTATGGTTACCTAGCTTCTAAGATGTTCATCCTCAACTCAGTTGCTACTAAATTTGATAGACAAGGAAGGACAGCCAAAGACTCCCAAGGACTTGTCCAGGTGGTGCTTCTACTGAAGCAAAGCAGGTTATGGGCCGGCACGGGAGGAGGAAAAAAAGCTAATTCTGCTTCCCAAAATTGTAGTCACCTTAAATTACTAAGAATCGTCAGTTTTATTTATCTTTAAAAACATCCTCTTCAATTGTGGCTATGAAAAATCCCTCAGATGTGTGCACATGTATGTATATACACACATAAATATATGTGTATATATATGTACATATATGTGAAAATAAATTTATTTTAAAATATGCAGCAGTGCTAAGAAATGACACCAAGCTATATTCATAAAGGCATAATAAAACCATTAGCTCCTGCCTCAGTTTTTTAAAAAGTCTAAATGTAAAATACACTTTGATTACAGGAGACAATCCTCTGCAAGTTTCCTCTTGATGTCTGGAGCATCTGAGCAAAGCTGATTCCATGGAACAAACGAAGTAACTGAGGCTTTTAGCTTCTTGCAACATGAATTGGGGAAGATCCCAAATTTGGGGGAAGAGTTATATACTCTTCTCTAGAAGATGACAGAATCTTTCCCCCAAATTAAGCATTCATCACTCCCAGGAGTTTCTCCTTTGCCCATACACAGCATTTCCCCCCATAAATTCGCCCTTGACTTTGCCTTCAATTTGAAAGGTCTGCTCCCACCTGCTACTTCTCCAAATGAATAAAATTCCATCTTGCTCAGAGGATAGAGAGAGTCCCTTTACTATTATCCATAGCAAGAGCGCTATAATATATTAAAATGTCATATAAGTAACCACGTTCATTAATCCACACCAAAGAGTAGTCACAAAGCACTTGCAGCCTTTCAGTGTTGGGCACTTAATTATAGACCTTCTTCTTTTTCTATTACTTTGAGAAAATTTTCAGACACACAGAAAAGTTGAATTATACAGTGAACACACCTAGATTCTATAGTTTACATTTTGCTATATTAGGGAAAACCTTCTTTAGTTACACAATTCTGGGTATACCTATACTCTGACTTCCTGTTAGTTTATGTAGAGTAATAAAGGTCTGTTTCCGGTATTAAAAGCATGAAAGAGATTGTTAACCTTACCCAAGAGTCAGCCACAAAACTGTTGTCAAAACAAACTGAGCTTTTTCTAGACTCACTAAAAAGAGATAACATTCTCATTTCCTTCAAAGAAAATAACTAAAAGACAGAGGTCAGTTAAGCACCATAAAGAAAAATAAATGAAATGGCCCAGATACTGACGAAAACATTATGTTAAAAGAAGCAACATTTGGAGAAAAAGGAGTAACTTTCTACTGTTCATGCCTATGATGCACACTGCTCACCATCCCAAATGAACACAATACTGTTTCAGAAATTCTAATCTGTTCCAGCTCTAACACTGCTAACTCTAGCAGAACATTCACAGGCAATAAAAATAGTCCATATGGACACTGTAGTGATAGGAGGCTCAAACCAGTTATAACTGGAAGCACATGACCTGGCAAGATATTAGAAAATAACCGCTGTCAGCATAGGAAAGCTTAGAATATCAAAGGATAGATTTCACTTTTCATTCTGCTTTAGTTCAAGGTGAAGTCATTTAAATGATTAAATTCGACCTATTGTTGGGAGCACTAATAGCCATTAGTTGTTTATACATAAGGCTTTCCTCAAGGAACATAAAACAATTCAAAAACATTATTTAACTTCTCTTCACACTTTTGAGGTAGCAGCCACAAAACATTCCCAATTAACTGAGGCACAAGTCAATTCTGTGATTTGTCCACAGTCCCAATATGATTCAGACCTGTAGCTGGGAATGAAACCCAATGTCCTGATTACCATAAATACCAGAAATATGCTCTCAATCAGCACTAAGTAGAAGAACAGTAATTTTTACGAAATGATGCTATATGGGTTAAAGCCTTGCTAACGATTAAGATTATATGCAAAATAAAATAGAACTGGTGTCTGCTGAGGTCAGCTGCACAGAGCAGCTCTCCGTAATGCTAAGGTAGATGGTCTTACTCTCCCCAGTTCCCAGCAGCCAGGCCTCAAGGAGTGAAGAGTGGAAGGAAAACAGCCTTCTCTGCCAGAGCCCTCCTAACTGGGGTCAGAGTCACTCTAGAAGGCTCAGTTTCCACTGGGTTCTTCTGTTGATCTTTGGTGGTATAAAAAGCTCAGTACCTGAAAGGAAAGAGAAAATGTGACAGACACACTCTTTCATATTGGTGGGAGCTGAGACAGTAACTCTAAGCTAACACTAGGAGACGGGGCTTTGTACCCACAACACGACCATCAGAACCAGAGTTAATGTTTCCGTGACCCTAACAACCTCCCAGTCAGAGCAAACACAGCCTGGAGGCCCTGCCCCAAGAAGAGGAATTCCACTTCGACTTTAGCCATCTGGGAGGGTTGAAGAAAAAAAATGCCCACTGAGTGATTCAAAGTGGAAGAATGTTCTGTATTCCAAATGGGAGGGGGTGGTAGTTGTGGTTACGAGGCCATATGCATGTATTAAATTTCACCAAACCATGCACAAAAGAGCTGTACATTTCACTGTATGTCAAATTTACCTCAATTATAAGAGTAAAAAAAAGTGCTGGCGTGCATTCCGTAAGTAAAGTTAATGGACAGAAAATACTTATAATAAAAATTTCTAAAAACACACTGATCAATAAAAATGTCCCTACTTAAAAAACAAATAAATAACTGGAAGAGGTGGGCGATGGTTGGGGGGAATTTGTCACCATTAGATAAAACTCGCAGGCCCTCTTTCAGTTAGATTTATGGAGTCTCTTACTTAAGTAGAAATCATATAGAGGAAGTAGAGGCATGAGAAAATATGTATATAGAGAGGCATTCATTCTCAGCATTATTCAGGGTACACCTATATGTATGACCCATGCAGACATGAAAAATTATTTTACAAGAATATTTTAAAATGTGAGAAAAATGCTCAAGATAAAATGTTTTAAAAACATGGTTTTCATTATACATATATACATGCATGATACACACGTATGACTAGAAATTATTAAATCTTAATTTTCTTTGCTATACTTTTCGGTACATCCAGATTTTCTCTACTAATCATAACAGTTTTATAATTTCACATACAATTACTACTCTCTACACCCCGAAACAAAATTCTATTGTATATAGACAAAAAGACCACAAGAGGTTTTGCTTATTTAACAATATTGGAAAAGGTTACTTAAATTCAGGGTCAACAAGCCCCATAATTTCAAGTTAAATAGTAACTAACTTTTCAATGACCCCTTATCTGTTTTTAAAAAAGAAACAAGTTCTGAAAATAGTGTATTTTATTTTTTAAAATTAGGCATAACTACAATTATATTTGATTCTTAGACTTAACTAAGAATAAATACCAAGTATTGACTTATTGGCAGGAAAGAAATTATTCTGACAAACTGTATGACAGCAGGACATGACATCTTTCACATTTCCATGTTTGAATTTCACAGCAGAGAGAGAGTCATTTCACAAAAACATTTTGAGGGCTTTATCAGTTTTTCCAAAGACTTCTCTTAATCCTTTGATACTAAAATCATACTCATTTGAAGAAATTTTGTTATCAATTATAACAAGCCCAATTCGGCCATGATTTAAGCACTACTCTAGTAAAAGGTTAATCCATTTTATGAAATGGATTACATTTTTGCAGACTTGCAATCAACCTGCATGGTACTACGTTGCATCTTAACATGAAACAATCAGAAAATGCCCCGTCAAGTCTCTGATCCCCCACTACTACTGTTAGCTGGGAAGGGGCAGGTGAGGAATATTTGAGAGGAACTAATTTTGTGAGTAGCTCATCCGCCTCTTTTTGGGTTATGAGAACTTCTCCTTTCCTAAACAATCTACACTAGTGTTCCTACACAGGGACACGGATAATACATACTCTGGTAATGAGGAGCCTCAAAATTTTAAAGTCTTTAAGGCTCAGCTGGGAAATGGAAGTGCTCTTTGATAAAGCCAACTAGACCACCCTAGAGAAAGGTGTGACTGAACTTGACCTGAAGGTCAGCATCAAGCCAGCAGTGAGGAAAACGGGACAGAAATCACAACTGGATTCGACACATTACAAATTAAACAATTACCAAACAATCTCTGGCCTGAGATGAATTGTAGCATCTCAGAAATAAGTGTACGTTTTGGGACTGATACCAAAGGCAGCTTGCCAGCCTCCAGGAAGAAGGGGATCTAGGGATACAGCAGTTAACTCTCTGCATGTATGAGCTTAGCTGGAACGGAAGGTGGTTAATTTTTTCCTGGTAGCAACATAAGCCATGAAAGTTAAACTTGACATGGCTCCCACAAAGTCTACTTCAAATGTCATCAAAATGCTACCACAGTGTAGCATTTAAATGAAAAAATTTCAGAACATTGCCTCTCACATGCCAGAAATGCAAATAGCAGCCGTAAAAACTGCCACCTTTTCAAAGCTAAAAAGAAGTTGCTGTGCTTGACTGATCCACACGAAGGACGAATACTCTGGCACCAAACTGATCTTTCAAAAGTTTTTTAGGGAATTCCCTGGCGGTCCAGTGGTTAGGACTCCGCTTTCACTTCCAGGGCCCAGGTTCTTGGTCGGGGGAACTAAGATCCCCTGCGGCCAAAAAAAAAAAAGAGTTTTAAACCAACTTTCAAAAGAAAGTCTTTAGGGCTTTTAACTTTGTTGAGGAATATGTAACCTAATCGATGAGAATCCTCTCCCCCCAACAAATAAACAAAACATTTTTGGTATAATTCAATAGGAAATGCAGATGAAATGCTAATCTTCTTTGGATTTGTTTTCAAATTATAGTCAATCCTAAGGATGACTAAAAGGTTCCAGCTCTTAAGCAAGGAATATGAAAATGTCCCCAAGACACAATGCAAAACTGCCAATAGTCCAAAATGATTCAGATGAATCCTTAAAACGTACATGCAAATTAGACTGTTTAGACTCAAACTTCAACTGTAATGAGCCTGTATGCATGAGTGTATACCACTGCACTGACAAGTGTGCATGTCAGAACAATTTTTTTAAATTATACATTGAATGTCATATTGGATTTCCCAGACCCCCACCCAGGATCCCAACACTAAAGGCATTAAACTGATTTTAATAAAGACACAGTCTTAGAACTGAGGGAAAATTGTAGTGACTCCCCATTCTCTCCTAATACTACTAACCTTCTCAACACTTACAAAAAGATATTCCTTCTGCTTAGTAATGGAATAATTTAGAGTGAAAAAAAAATACTAACCAAGAACAGGGACTGAAGTCTTCTCTTGTTGATAAGAGGCCATGATACCATTTGCAGTAGAATTGGGACCTAGAACCTAAGTATTGGGTTGGCCAAAAACTGCCTTCGGTTTTTAAGTAAAAATAAAAGACACATTTTTCATTTTCACCAAGAACTTTATTGAACAACGTATTCACTCTTTTGTTCCACTACCTTCTGCCATTTTTCAGGCAACTTCATAATTCCATCTTCCCAAAACTTTTCATCTTTTTGAGCAAAGAACTGTTCCAGGTGCCTTCTGTAGTCTTCCAGGGAATTGAAATTTTTTTCTATTAAGAGAATTTTGTAAAGACCTAAAGAAATGGAAATCCGAAGGTGCAATGTCTGGTGAATACAGCGGATGAATCAGAACTTCCCAGCCAAGCTTTTTTGCCTGGTCATCAAAGAAACATGCAGTCTAGCGTTATCCTGATGGAAGATTATGCATTGACTAATTCTGGATGCTTTTCCTCGAGTGCTGCTTTCAGTTGGTCTAACTGGGAGCAGTACTTGTTGGAATTAATCATCTGGTTTTCCGGAAGGAGCTCACAATAGAGGACTCCCTTCCGATCCCACCGTATACACAACATCACCTTCTTTGGATGAAGACAGGCCTTCGCTGTGATTGGTGGTGGTTTATTTCACTTGCCCCACGATCTCTTCCATTCCACATTATTGTACAGTATCCACTTTTCATTGCCCATCACCATTTGTTTTAAAAATGGAACATTTTCACTACGTTTAAGTAGAGAATCACATGCAGAAATATGGTCAAGAAGGTTTTTTTTTGCTTAACTTATGTGGAACCCAAACATCAAAGTGATGAACATAACCAAGCTGGAGCAAATGGTTTTCAACGCTTGATTTGGATATTTTGAGTGTGTCGGCTATCTCCCGCGTGGTATAATGTTGATTGTTCTCAATTAATGTCTCATTTGATTCCTATCAACTTCAACTGGTCTACCTGACTGTGGAGCATCATCCAGCGAGAAATCTCCAGCACGAAACTTCGCAAACCACTTTTGACATGTTCCATCAGTCACAGCACCTTCTCCATACACTGCACAAATCTTTTTTTTTTTTTGCATTTCAGCTGCGTTTTTACCTTTCTTGAAATAATAAAGCATAATATGACGAAAATGTTGCCTTTTTCCTTCCATCTTCAATGTTAAAATGGCTACACAAAAATTCACCAATTTAATGTCTTTTTTTAAATGCACGTGCTGCATGCTGTCACATACAATCTAACAAAATTGTTTCGAGTGAAGTTAAAGACAACTAAGTGCTACTAGAGCCATCTTATGGAAAATAACGAACGAACCTTTTGACCAACCCGATAGAAAGCAGACTGAATCAGCAATGATTATTTTATACTTCTGATGACTGCAAATACCCAAATCTCTACCAGCAATAAATTGCCTTTCATTTTCATTGTGGTATCAAACACGTATGTGATTTTAATTTGCCAGTTTCTCCAGTCTCAATTCAGACCTCTACATCTCCTGTCCACCAGAAGAACAAGGTAATAATGGGGGGAAAACAGAAGAAGAAAATCTCGGTGATATATGCCTGGTCCTTTCCAAATAAGTGAGCCATAGCCTGGGGGGAGGGGATATAATAATAAGAGGTTATAGAATACACAGAGCACCAGACTGTACTCAAAGATTTGTGAGAATTTTTACATTAAAACAATTCTGTGCATATCACGGAGGAGAATGCAAACTTGCACATGTGTTTAAGGTAAAACAAGAGACTTTGCAGGAATTCCACGCCCGCTTGAGCCTCAGCAGGCACACTCCAGGCCCTCCGCCTCGCCTTCACTCAGGTCTGTGTGTTCTCTCCTGGCGCACTCTCAGCAGTGATGTCAGGTACTCAAAACACTGCCATGTGACCCATGGTATCCTGCACAGATGACATTACCATGCTTTACCAATCAAAGCAAAAACACAATTTACCTGGTCATTTCCCCTAGAAGACTCGTAGGTTGGTATCTTAGATGTTAACATGATCTGAATAGATGAGGATAAGGGAGGACATGGGGAAGCATTATAAATTGTTAGTTTCAAAACCATTAGTTCTGAAGGTGATCACATTTCTTCTAAGAAATACCTATTACAGTAAATTCAAGTATTTATGGGAGGCTAATTCTCAGTTGTTTTTATTTTTATGGCTTGTAAAATGCTTTTATATCTACCTTCTCTTCTAACCTTCAAAACATTCCAGTGAAGTATACAGGGGAGTATTATCCCCATTTATAACTGGGGAAATCGAGACCCAGAAAGCTTATGAGCCGATTTCCAGCCTCTCTCTCAGCTCCAAACCCACCCTTCCTATACACTGCTCGTGATGCTGGGACTGGGGGCCTGAGAAAACACCTCTCCTTGGACAGCCATTATGCTCCAACAATAGCAGACACCAGAGGGACAGGGCAAGGCTGGACGGAGGAAGAAGAGGGAATTTGTTCCCTTGTTCGCTTGCTTTCACTCAACAGTAGCTCTATACCCCGCAGCAGCTGTTTGTTCCAGTTTCTGTTTATTTCTATACTCTTAGACCCAGCCTCATCCTGCCCCCTCGGCAATACGAGCACTAGCTGGCTGCCACCCCCTTCTCTGAGGTTCAAGAACCAGATCTGCAGGGGCCTCACCTCCAAGCGTCTAAATTCTAAGAATCCCAGCTCTTCCTTTTGTTCCTTCAGCTTTATGGGTACAAGTGGCTGTCGGGTTTCAATCTCAATGTTCCTTCTCTGTGTTCCCTTACTGCCTTCTCAATCCTCTAGTACTTGGTTAACCAGTTCCATATATTAAACTCTCTCTGATAAAATAATAGCTGTGGTTTTTATTTTCCTTAAAGGACTCTGACTGATAAACCAGCCTTTCTGAATCAAAATCAAAACTCTGAACAATACACCTGAGATGTAAGAGACTGAGCAGATATACACAATAAATAGATGACAATATATTAGAATTCTTGATGGGAACGGATAATGGTAATGGATAACATCTTGTGCCAACTTGGCAAGTCTTGGTAATATGATTGTGGTAAAATCTCAAGCTGGCTTTGTTTTCTACCCACCCTGTCGGTATACCTGTTTTTTCCCAAACAATTTTTCTGTTTTCCCTTAAGACGATGGCTTACCAGCCTCATCTAATTGCTTCTTTCTGAGACTCATCTGTTAGTTTTCACAATATCCAGTTTTGTAGTTTTCCTGGGCAATTTTACAGCTTTTCTTCAGGCTATTGTTTAAGGTTGTCTTAACAATGTATATAATTTCTTTATCATTTATATGCAGTTACTCATATTTCTTTATAATTTATATATTTTAGATTTTCTAGTACATTATAGTTTTAAAATATTTCACACTTACCAGTGCCTTATGGTTTTTAAAGTAGTTTCGCTTCATAATTTCATTTGATTCTTACAACAGGTTATCAGAGAATAAGAATATATTGTTCACGTCTCATAGGTGTTAAAGGGCAGAACTTAATTCTTCTTGGTAGTTGTCAATGTGATATTCCCTAATCTTCTGATGAGAGTGGTAGCACAAATATTATTATGATTATTTCATAGACTCAGAATTGAAACTTAACTTACATGCCTCATCAAAAACAACTGAATTCCTGCCAGAGTTGAAATTAGAATAAAAAATGAGAATTTCCTGATTTTTGGTCAGATCTTTTCTCCATATGGAACAAAGGCCTTTTAGTTAAGACATATTATCAGGTCTTATATCTTTAACTTATGAAGCAAAATAAAAAAGTTTAAAAAGGAAAAATAAAGCTTAAATATAACTTGTCAGTTTTAAGTTTCTTTATATCATAAAATGAACATATATAATGTTTACCTGAAATTTTTTGAAGTACCTTAAGAAGTAATAGTTAAATATTAAAGTTGTTTTAAGAATACTCAAAATATTTTTAGTCTATTCAATATTACTCTTCAAAATTTGGGTATGTTAATGCATGAAATGCTCTAAAACTTTAGTATAAAATCAATTTAAGGCAATAATTTTTTCCTACCTCGTTAATAATTCATTTTATTTCAGGAGAGAGAGTCCACTAAAAACTTCGCAGGATTTAATTCATCAACCAGAGGTAGATTTTATTTCCATTTTATGCTAATACTGTAGCATAAAAGTTGGTAATAGCTAGTTTTCTAAATGATTTACTGTAATTGTGTGTTTACCTGTGCACACAACACATGTATACTATAGATAGTGGTAGAAAATTAGAGGACTTGCAGTAGCATTTTTTGGAGCTTTTTGATTATCTTATTGGAAAAACAAAAAACAAACATTATAGGGGTAAAATAGAATGGGCTTTGATAGTCACTAGATGCACTATTAAGTTTCAGGTTTTCCCAAGTAGGTGAAAATATCCTATCAGCAAATGGATTTCTCTTATACTGTCCTGAATGCGAGGAAAGGTTTTTGGCTTCTTCATTATTGAATTGGATGAATGATATTGATTAAATGAGATAACACATAAGAAAGCATCTGTCATGGGGCTGAGACCATTATAGCTTCTCAGTGCATGTTAGTTTCCTTTTCTTCCTCCATATTCCTGATGATTTAGGGCATTCAGGGAGAGACATATATACTGACACTCACCCTTCTGCCCTGTGTGTCTCATGAAACTCCACATAGGCCCAGCTCTAATTCTCCTCGCTTACCTGGAGGCTTAGATTGATAAGTGGATTACAGAGTCCTTTCTTAATTCCCTGATGCGCATGTTAGTCTGTTTGCCTCTCTAGAACCGAGGGCATTCTTGCACTTGAAATCTGAAATTTCTATCACTTTATCAACTTTACGTATTTTCCTTTGGCATTCCCATGTGCTTTCACCTGAGCCTCTTCAGGGAAGGGATTTCAGCTTGAGAGGATGATTGTCAACAGAGTCAGCAGAATTATAGAAAATACTTCATTTGGAATTTTCTGTAAAGTTGACTATAAGTGAGTTCTTCCCTTTTTAAAAAGTTGGAATAGAGACTTCCCTCGTGGCGCAGTGGTTAAGAATCCGCTTGCCAATGCAGGCGGGTTCTAGCCCTGGTTTGGGAGGATCCCACATGCTGCGGAGCAACTAAGCCCATGAGCCACAACTACTGAGCCTGTGCTTTAGAACCCGCGAGCCACAACTACTGATCCCGCGCGCCTAGAGCCTGAGCTCCGCAACAAGAGAAGCCGTGGCAATGAGAAGCCCACATTGTTTTCCCTTTTAAAGGATAGGGAAGGATGTGAAGGACAATTTGACCTTGAGATCAGGTTATCCAATGATAGCAAGGCTGTTGGAAAGAGAATTAAAGTTAACCCTGAAATTATTGCCTCCTTCCTCTTCATATGCTTTATCTAATTTATTACCAAGATCTGTTATTTTTCTTCACAAATCACTCTCAAATTTGCCCTGTTCTTTTCATTCTTCCTGCTGCCACCTGAAGCTCAGTCTTCACTTCCCTGGTGTCTCTCACTCTAAAAGACTCTGTGTACCACTTAAAAATAATCATCCAGAATATTCTAAAGTATTTTTCAGTATTCTTTCCCATCATCCTCTTCTCCTCACTAAATTGTACAATGTATGGTCAATAGGGAAAAAATAATCCCCTCAAATGGCTAGTTGAAGAATGTGTATAGGTGACAAATTCTATCTTGCTGAGCTGGAAGCAGGAATGTTCTAACGCTTTTGACCTCATCTAACCCTTTTGACCCCATGTTCCAAGATTCAACACCCTCTTATAATTGGGGATATTATGAGATGAGCTTCGGATCCATCTAAAAGCCCAGGCATAATTTTTATGGCTAAGTATCAAATGTCTGTGTGATCCTGCACAGTAATTGGAGGTGTCCCGGTGTAGGGGAGCCACTGCAGGGACTGATTCTGCATCAGGTCTGGGAAATCTGCTTCTGAATACTGTTAAACGCTTGTGTTTTCCTGGATACAACAAAAAACATAGAAGTTCCATGACAGACCTTTTATGTTTAGGTTTTATTTTTTAACTTCTGTATGAAAATTATCCATGAGTGTATTTCTTACCAACTGTCTAGATGACATACGCCTAACGTAGTGATGTTTTTCCTTTCTACCAGGTTTTTGCTGAAGAGGGTTTGAAGCTTGCTTCAAGTGTGCAAGCTTTCTCAAAACAGGTAATGCTCATATCCTTGCCTGGTGCTGGTGGTGATGTCATAAATACCCACTTTGAGGGTATATTATTAAGGTATAAAGGTATTTAAGGTTTAAAAGATGGAATTTCATTGGAGGTGTTATAACTTCCTTATTTACATTTCAGCTGAAAGATGATGATAAGCTTATGCTTCTCCTGGAAATAAACAAGCTTGTTCCTCTGTGCCACCAGCTCCAGGCAGTAACTAAGACACCTTTGCAGAATCAAGTGTTTCTAAAGGTAAAAGGGAGGGTGGGACATTCAGGAAAGCGCTTGAGAAACTTTCACACTTCTTTTTTTATTAGGTTAGCTTCCAGCCCCTTTTTCTTCAAATAAAGTGTTAATACCCACAGAAGAACCATGTATTTCCATTTTTCCTGCCTTGACTGCAAGAACCATTTATCATCTGCAGTTATAACTGACCCCAGGAAGTAGTAGGTTCACCAAGTAAATTAGCTTTTTGGACATGATTAATACCATAGCACGGAGCAGCTACCCTTAAATCCCAACATCATCACCTGACTAACTAGGGCACAGACACCTCAGAGTGAAGGGCTTCTGTTGTTTGTTTTAGGGAGTTGGAGTGAAAAAAAAGTAGAGTGCAAAGAATTGCAACGAAGGGGGTTCACTGCCACTATTTGGTGCACTTTGAGAAGCCCCTAAACCATCTGAAATAGAACAGGTTGATTTTCCATCCATTCTTCCTGGGGTTCCATGAAATTGGCATGAGACTTGGGCAACAATCCCTGCTTCTGTGTTCTGGGACCTCAGGTCATCAAGTCAGCTCAGATGCCTTAATCTGTATACCCTTTGAGATCCCTATAATGAAGAAATGTTTACCATTTTCAAACTAAATACTAAAGTCTTTTGAAGGCCTCCTTATAAGAATTTGATTTGCTTGCTTTCTGTCACTATAGGTTGATAAGAGTATTACAAAGACAAGATGCATAATGGCTACTTTGGTCCAACTTCTGTCGCTTTGCTATAAACTGCTGAAGAAGGTAAGATAATTTGTGTATCTTAAATTCACATTAAAAATATTAGTCTAGGGCTTCCCTGGTGGCGCAGTGGGTGAGAGTCCACCTGCCGATGCAGGGGACGCGGGTTGGTGCCCAGGTCTGGGAAGATCCCACGTGCCGCGGAGCGGCTGGACCGGAGCGGCTGGACCGTGAGCCATGGCCGCTGAGCCTGCGCGTCTGGAGCCTGTGCTCCGCAACGCGAAAGGCCACAACAGTGAGAGGCCCGCGTACCGCATAAAAAAAAAAAAAAAAAAAAAAAAAAAATTAGTCTAAAGGAAAATGCAAAAGAAAATAGATACTATTTAATTTTGCAATTTTTATTTTAAAAGTAAAGCAGAAACTAATTGTCTTAATTGTTTCCAGCTTCAAATGGACAACAACAGATGAGTCTCAGTTACAAATAAAGATTCTGTGGATGGTAAAACTTGAGAAGCTTTTGAGGTCAGATCTCTGGAACACCATGTGGCAAAGCTGACATTTTTAGAAAGCAAACGATCCTTTATATTTCAGAAATACAACAATTTTGTAAAGAAAACAAACTGAAATCTTGCTTTATTTTCTGATCATGAAACCGATTGTGAAGCTTTCTGACAACTATAAATGCCATGGTAGTTGCTATATTTCTAATTGCAGTGTGATTTTAAATGGGACATTGCCATGAATAATGTTCCTTAAAAGTCAAACCAAATATCCCTCTGTCTTAATAACAATTTAATCCAAAGAAGCTATTTTGAATATATGCTCACCTTTGGCACATTTTACCCTAACTTCCTATTTTTTTTAATTTAAGCTTATCATCTACTATACCAATTTGCAGCAGAAGAGACACAGTAGTCTGGGTGATGCAGGGTTTTCCTTAAACCTGTGGACTCTTCTTCAATCCCTCCATCCACTGAGTATGACTGGGCCTCTGCTGTCCCCTCTGTCACAGATCATCCATGCCAGGAGCACACGTTTGTTCTCTAGTAAGGGTTTCACGGAGCACAGGAAATCTGTTGTGATGCATGTCCCTCTCTCCACGGAATCCTGGAGGAACTCACTAGCAGATGGTTTTAGTTCTCGTTCTAGCATAGCTGGCCTGTCTGCCCTGAATATTAGCTGGAATCCTAAGCTTATTTTACTGGCTTAAAAAGCAGTTTTTGTACATCTCAGTAGTAACTGATGGAACAGAAGATAGAAGACAGAGAACAATTGAACTAAGCTGTTCAAAATAATTTGAATAAGTATACATATGTGCCTTTGAAATATTCATTAAATAAATGACTTTAGTCTTTTTAATTTTAGGGTTTAAAGCTTTTGTTTTTGTGGGGTGGGTTTTGATTGAAGGATCTGGTTATAAGTTCTGTCTTTATGGTGTAGTATAGTTAACTTTGTTTTTTGTGCTTGTATCCCGATGCTTTGAAATTTATTTATTTAAATTTATTTATTCATTTATTTATTTTTGGCTGTGTTGGGTCTTCGTTTCTGTGCGAGGGCTTTCTCTAGTTGTGTCAAGTGGGGGCCACTCTTCATCGCGGTGCGCGGGCCTCTCACTGTCGCGGCCTCTCTTGTTGCGGAGCACAGGCTCCAGACGCACAGAGCTCAGTATTTGTGGCTCATGGGCCCAGTTGCTCCATGGCACGTGGGATCTTCCTAGACCAGGGCTCGAACCCGTGTCCCTTGCATTGGCAGGCAGACTCGCAACCACTGCGCCACCAGGGAAGCCCTGAAATTTATTTTGAAATCTAACGGGACATGTCAGTTGCCAAACGGCAGTAGTTCTGTAGGCTCGTCTGATGATCGGTATCTGGGTCAGCCATCACAGTCAATGTTCACAAGATCCTGAAGAACCACCAGTTAGCTAGTCAATATTTTATTTAGGCAAACTTGAATTTACTGTAGGCCTTGGAGAGAAAATGGGATGCACTCAGCTTGGTTATGACCTTTATAAAAATCATCAAACATGATTTTTATGCCCTGAAACCAAAATACTCTTTTAAATTACAATGGAAATATAGGGAAAATGATGTGAGGTAATGTTATATGTAAAATAGATACATAATTCTTTTACTATCTTTAGTATCTTTGTTTTATGACACCTTTGGGAACCATTTGTGCTACCTGAAATGGGGATTTGCTGGTTTGTGCTTACACTGTCAGCTCATAGCACCATCAAGGTAGATGTTTCTATAATTACTACCTGTATCATGTCCATTGGGTATACTTAGGGGAGAGTTAGGGTTAAAAGAAGTTTCCTTGTGAGTCAAAAATAATTTTAAAATTTTATTTACAAAATATTTTACATAACTCAAAAGAGAATATTCTCTTATTTAAATGCAAGTAGGGGTAGGGAAGGGATAACACGACTTGAACAGCAAAAGATGATGGAGAACTAAAAGAATTTATACTCAAGGATAATTGTTTTATTTAAAAACAGAAATGTTTATATGTATGTATGTGTTGCAGCCCTTAAGGAAAAATACCAATGTGGAAAGTCCTTTTATTTGAAATTCAATGTAAATAAGTATACAATCTTAAACCATGAATTCATAGTTTTTCGTTTATTGTTTAAATGATGTGAAAGCTTTTGTTCTGTTCAAAAGCATGTGTGTCTTTGAATTCCAGGAACCCCTTGGGAACTTCTTTGCTGGTTACCCTGTAACTAGAGTGTGAGACTGAGTGACCACAAATGCACATGTTACTTCATACAGCATTATAATATTGGTACTTCCATGTTAGCAAAGCCCCTTTCAAAGCCTCTTCATGTGTCCCTCATTAAGAAACCAGTGTTACAGTGCTACATTGTTCAGAGTTGAAGGCCAACCCATAGACATAGAGAAGGTACACTCTACACTCTGCCACTTCCCAGCAACCTGAGCGGGGGAGTTGGGGCAGAAGGGGTGGGACCAGACGTTTCGGTCGTGTCACACTGAAGCAGATTGGGTAAGAAAGGCCAGTTGTTGTTTTTCAACTTCAAAGTGATGGAAAATTGAGGCAAAAACAATAACCATGACATAATACTCAAACAGAATCACATCAAAACCTAGTATTTACTAACGGGTTACAGGATGATGGGTAAATTATTTTTACTTTTCTGTCTTTTCAAATTTTCCTCAAAGTGCTTTGTTTGTTGGTTTTTAATCAGAAAAACATGTCGCTTGCCAGTTGTTAGAAAGAGAAAAGCAAAAGAACAGAGTGAGTACATGGGCAGGCAGATCTGGGAGGTTGAAGACAAAATGGAATCAAGGCTTGTTATGCAAGACAAAGAAGGAAACCTAGGTCAGGTTTTAAGATCAGGCCTCCCTGCGGATGGCCCGGTGTGAAGTATGCTTCAGCATCTCTGGTTCTTCCTTAGTGCACTGACTGGTAGGCCAGGGAAGGATAAGAATGCCCTGTTGTTTTCACTCAATCTTAATCCTCATGAGGTCGCTGTTGTGGCACTGATGCGTTTCACCACGACTTCTTCATATTGTTTTTGTGTCAGTAACCCTTCTGTTATGCTTTTACTTTCTTCAAACTTGGGCAACACAACTGCAATGTATCCTTCGGTGGATGGCTAGAAGGGAAATAGAATATTTAACACTGTCAAATGGTAAAACATCAGGTAAAAGGTGTGTGGATGGGATCTTACTTCCCCAGACCCTTTTACCTTCTCTTGAAGAATAGATGGCTTATGGAGAATGTTTTCATTCACTTCCATCAACCGTCCTCTAACACAGCTATTTAAAGAAAATATTGCTTTGAAGAAAAATATTATCTTCTTTGTTTCTCCAAAATTGTGGTTAAAAAGTAACTCACCTAGATATGGTGTATTCTTCTCCATCAGAGCAGTATATCTTACACAGAGGTGCAAGTTCTGTTAGAAACTGTGCCCCCTGATAATAAAAGGGAAGAAAAAATTAATTGATGTACATTTTCACTTTTCTTTGTGAGGCAGCCCTCAGAGTTACAATAGGATATATTCCTGGAATTAGTGTTTTAAATAAAAATGACTTAAGTACAGAAAAACCATTCATTTATTCAAATATTTATATATTAAATGCCTCTATGGGCTAGGCACCATCCTAGGCTCTACGGGAAAAAGCAGACTAAGACAAATGTGATAATAGGTAGTTTAGTTACATATTAAGAATATATTTTATCTTAACTTATTATACTTTATATTTAACTGTACATGAGAAAGCTGCACATAGCCAAGTGTAAAGACTTCAAAAGGGTAGGAAAATCTCATCAATAAGCATAATATAAAATTCAACATTATAGAGAATGATCGCAATATTGTATAAAGTTAGTTTCATTAAGATTCCTACCTTATTTTTATATCAGAACTTAATAGAGAAAGGAACTTCTTTATTAGGTCAATCACTGAGACTTTCTGGAGAAGGGATATTTTTCTAATTTTAAAAAAAGCAATTTGAGGAAAATCTGGAAAAGTTTTAAGTAGCATATAGAGTAACTTACCCATTATCCTATAACCTGCTAGCAAATACTACATTTTGACAAATACTACAAATACTACATTTTGACATATGTCTGTTTGAATGTTGTGGCACGGTTACATTTTCATGTACTCCACTGTATGGATATCGAGTCGGCCACCAAGTTCATGCAGGTTTTTCCCTAACATGAAAAACCGGAGCGAACTTTTTGGCCAACCCAGTACAAGGAGGCTCATGGGAAATGGATGCAAGCATGTCTCATGTGCTGCTCTTTTTTCCCAGGAATTTTTACTGCAGTGAACATCTGAGGTCAAGATGCTGTTCTTTATGGCCTCTTTCCCACTCACAACTTTATTAGACAGCATTCAGGTGTTACTGCATGAGCTTCACTCCTCTGCCTGTGGGTACTTCGTTTCAAAAGACTAGTCAGTGACTCCCCACTTTTGGGAGGAGGGGCTGGGGATTTGTCCCAGATGGTTTGTCTACCACTGGCTCTGTTTCAGAAAGAAGTGTTTTAACCCCTCTTGGTCACCTCCCTTGGGAGAATAAATGATGGGCAGTGCTGAGATGCGATCAAAGCTTATCTACAGTGGGTTCCATGTGCAGGTCCCTCTCTGTTCCTCAGCAGTAACAACAGTGTTACTATTTTGGACAAAGATTGATCACAGGAACATCACAAGCACTAACTGTTTTACTTGTAATTTGTAGACTTTTAAGAATGGTCCATGCTTTTTAAAGTCCACTTGCTTCCTGAGTGAGGAATAATCAATAATTATAAGGCAGGTTATTAGGGGCCTTCAAGCCTACAAAGGGGAGTGTAAACAAGGGTCTTCCAGAACAGTGAGGTAATTAGCAGGAACCCTTAGTATGAACTCAGTAAATGAAGGACCTAAATCATCCACTGAAACTTTCCTTTCCAGGGGGTTTGTTAGGATAGTTTAGTATGGTTTTGAGTTGTCCTTGGTGTGATACCCTCCTTTAACAGTAAAATGTTCATCTTGCCTAGAATTGTAGAGGGCACAGGTAACATTTTCTATAACTAAACACTATGTGGAGGTAGAGGGTGTAGCTAGATGTGTATTAAATTGGCAATGAGTTAGGAATGGGAAATGATACGAAGCAAATACTGTATATTTTCCCAGATTGATTTTTTTTTCACTACCTCAGGACTTTATTTTAAGTTCACATGTGAAAATATATGATAAAGAAGTATTGATCATCTGTATTTTATAGAATTCGAAATACTGGCTTAACAAAACAGGAAGGGACAAAATATCTTGTTATATTGGTATTAGTGTTGTTCTTTCAAAGGCCCACCTTCTCCATCCTTCATCCTGGGGATGATAGGGATGGTGGCCCAGAAGCTAATATGACAGATAATATACCTTCTGAAATACCTCATTTTTTTGGCCTGAGAATTTCTTTAGAGCTTAAGTATTCTTAAAATCATCTCTAACTGCCAGGGAAGTATGCTGAGCATACATTACTGGGTTCTAAGACTGGCTGGCTTTACCATTACTATGACAATAGAGGATTTAAGTAGAGAAATACAGGAACATACCCGCTTAAATTTCCCAGAGACTTTGTTCTGAAGTCTGCTACAGTTCGTACTGATTTGATAGGAAATGCTTTTAATTGCTTTTCCACTTTGAAGAACTGGATGGGATCCTGCCAGTGTGATGACACATATTCTACGAGGAGGAAAAATTGATCCTGTATTATTGCTTGGTATGATTCTTCCTCCTATGACACAGTATTCCTACTGGCACAAGAAGACCTGAGCTGACATTTGTTTAGTCAGCCTATCATTTCCCCCCATTTTCCTCTGGCTACTATTGGAGCTTAACTGAAGAGAAGAATGCAGCAATAAAAATGGGGAAAATGGGACTGAATTTCCTTTCCCAAAAGGGAAGCGTACTACAGGTGTTTAGACAGCACGGAGGAGGAAGAGAGAAAAGTAAGGCATGCCGGTATGGACAGGATACCATCTGTGCTTCTACCCTAGCCCTCTCCACGGGCTTGGCCACTTCAGTGGTTAGGCACAGGCTGGTTTCTTGAGGTAGTAGCTGACTGAGGGTGTGGTCCTCCATTTGGATGTTTGGGTAAGCAAGTTTATTTGTTTAGCTTAGGCACTGCAAGACTCATTCTTGTCAACCAAACTCCTACTATAAATAATACCATCTCAATACAGTGGAAGATAATCTTTTAATGAATATTTATTCAATACAAGACCATACCAGGCTACAATGACAGAAAAAAATTTTTTTTGATCATTTAAAATTCCCAATTTGCTTACCGGTTAGAGTGTTGGAGTATACAGTGGTCCTCACAGGGTTTTCCTTTGACATCTAGAAAAAATGAATGAGTCTGACGGCTGTTGAGTCAATATTTACTACCACTGTGTAGTACTTTCTTTTGTTCATAGACGTAGTTAATTATGAAGGCGGGACACATATATCACTGGTATCCCTCCATTACTCAAAAAGATATACCTAAAGGCTGACCATAAAGTATTTAAAGACATCTGGTCCAGATGGAATCATTCATTCAATGTTAAAATGATGGTTAACTCTTTGCTCCACCTTTTTTTATCCTCACTTTAAAATGAGTACAATCATTTCTATTAGAACAAAAGTCATTAGTAATGTATTCTTTATTTAATTTAGTAGCATGCTTTGTTGGTCAGTTTTAGAGAGACTTAACTCATTCTGGTTCGCTCAGGACTGTCCTGATGTTAGCGCTGAAAGTAATGGATTCCCGAAAACACCTCAGTCCAGGGTTAACCGGACAGTTGGTTACACTAAGTCTGGCTAATAAAACGTATGTTATTGTAAAATATTTCAGTGTTGTAAAAGATGAGTACACCTATTATCCCTAAATGAATGGGAGCAAGTTGGGCTAGAGGAGGGTCCCCGACGATGCTCTCATCACTGATATTTGCTGGGTACACAAAGCTGTACAACAGGATACCTGCTTCTAAGTGGCAAATGTGTAATACCAGCGACTTCCTTTAAGTAAAACTGTAGATTCTGCTTTCTAAATGCCTCTATTCTAACCCACCCTCTCCTCTCCATCCCTATGCCTCTACCTTAGTTTAGACCGCTACCATTTAAATCATTTTATGTATCGCCTCTTCTTGGAGGGCTGAGCCCCTCAAATCCCTTTAGGCACTCAAGGAGATTGCAATCCAGCTCCTGCCTCCCTCGGGGATCTCACCTTAGTCTACCATCTTCCCGCAAGCGACCCCACCCTCGTGAACTCGCACTGCGCTCGCCCAACCCAGAATGCACCCTGCTGTTTTCCACGTCCTTGCAAATGCCATTCCCTTGGCCTACAGAGGAACAGAGAGATCCAGTTCCTTCTGACGTGGGGAGGAAGGGCTGGGGAAGGTGCGCGTGGCTTATGATCTCTCATCATAGTCCCTATACTGTCAGACAAATTGGGCCCAGAAGAGACTGACATCATTCTCCACTTACCCGCTTTGTACCAGCGAGTGAAGTAACGATCCACAAGCGACGGCACCGCGGGCTCCGCAGCTGAGGCGGCCACAGGGGTCTCGGGCTCGGTAGCCATGGCGACCTCGGGTGCTGCAAACCCCGCCCTCTGGGGCCTGTACTCTTCCTCCCGCTTGCCGCGGAGTAAGACGTCTTTCCGGCGTGTAGCCGAGACACGCGGGGTGCGCACGCGCATTGCGCGCACGCGCTCTGCTCCCCAGGCTCCGCAGGCTCCACCCACCGGCCCCACTTAACTGAGCTTTGGCGTCTGACGTCAAGGCGGGGAACAAATACAATAGGCTGGGAAGGAGGATGTAGGGATAGGGGGCGGCGGCCAGCACCGCTCCACATATATCTTTGCGGGAAGACGGAGAAGGCAGGCCTCGCCCCCTTCGGCTGACGACGTCACTGCGCCGCCGCTCGGCGCGTGTGGGGCTCTCTTCGCTTGCGAGTACATGCTTCGCAGGTCGCCCCTCCGCCTGGCTTCGCCACTACCGGAGGGGCTCGAGCGACCTGGCGACCCGGAGACCCAGTGCGCGTCGTGAGAGCACAGAAGCACGGTCAGGGAGAGGCCCGTGCGCAGCCCTGGGCGGACGCACCGCTGTTTGCGTTTCCTCAGAGCGCGGCGTAGGTGAGCGTTCGAGCGGCCTAGCTGGGGTGGGGGCATGGAAACGGGCCCTGTCCGCCAGAGGGTGCCCTGTTGAAGGGGACCCCCTAGCGCCCAACCGCTGCCTGCTGCTGGTCTGGGAGTGAAGTGCGGCTTGACCACCTCTGCGCTCCTTGAGTTCTCTTTCTGCAGACTCGCCGCCTGCTGCACCCAAGGCCATCAGAGGGCTCTGCGCGGCGCGGCAGGAGGGGGAATCATATGCTGCTCCCCCAGCTGCACACTTACCCAGTCTTCGGATTCCTTGCAGTTGCGGACTATACCGCCGAACCAAGTAATGCACCAATTAAAGCGCAACAATGCATGATAGAAGCTGACGGTAATAGAAGTTCAGGTGCTGTGCTGCGAGTCGCTTCTCGCATCTGCAACTTTTCCTTGGAGGTGTTGTCCCCGTGCATCTCCATGTGATGTGGTATCTTATGTGGCCCTCTCCCCCGTTAAGCTGTGACCTCTGAGGAGGCAGTAACTGTCAGTCATCTCTTCTCCAGAACTAGCACTTAGCAAGTGCTCAGTCGGTATATGATGTAGGCCACAAACCGGATCGTAGGATTACGGTACTGTGTAAAAGGATTCAAACCGAGCATTGACAGGCAGGGCAGTAACCAATGAATAGGTTACTGTGAAAGTGTGGGCAAAAGGGAAGCAGACACAGCTTCAGCTTGGAGGACAGAGAAAGTAGGAATGCCATGTCCCCAGAGGGGAAACTAGTTTGGTGGAGAATAGCAGGTACTTCATTTAACAGGTTGCATTTGATGTGCTTTTTGAGAAATCCTTGTGGTAACAGCAGGAGGTTGAAAATGTGAGTTGAGTGTTCAGTTTAGGGAGGGTCAGGGCTGGACGTTTAGATCTACTAAGCATATTAGTGATCTCTTTGGTATTTGTGGTCATGGGCACGATAATTAGCCAAGAGGTGGATGGATGAAGGAGCAAGGGAAGAAAATAGAGGAGTTGTCAGAAATTTCAGAGAGGATCCAGAATTGATCTATGGTGTGGAGAGATCTTTAGCGCATTTAAGGGCTGAGAAAGGATGAGTCGTTTGAGGGCAGGGGAGTTGGAGATTGCAGATGTAAAAGAAAGGGTACCAATAAACCAAGGTCCTGGGGGAGTTTGGAGCGTTCTCCTTTGCTGGTCTTGAAAAAGAGTAGGACACTTCTGAGAAGGTAAGGGAATAAGGCTGATAGGTGTGAAATTTTAGAGAAGTTCACTTTGAGGCTGGAAGGGTTGGGGAGGAGGGAGATGAATGATGAGCTGCCCTTGTGTCACCAAGCCTAAGCTCGTACTGCTCACCACACTACAGGCCAATAATCGAGAGACGAGGTGTTGGGGCAAGGAATAACGACTTTATTCGGAAAGCCAGCAAACCAAGATGGTGGGCTCGTGCCCCCAAAGACCCATCTTGCCTGAGTTAGAATTAAGGCTTCTTTTATACTAAAAGGGGAGGGAGTAAAGTCAAACATTTCCTGGTTCCCATCAGCCTCCGGAGGGGATGTGTTAATTTCTTCCTCCCTGCAGGCATTCACAGGTGGGCCTGGTCAGGATGTTTCTTGTGAGCTAAATAAAAGTATTTTAGCTTAATGCACATTACCTGGGAGTCAGGGTTCTGAGAGTTGGGTCATTATGTGTAATTTTAGCTTATAGGCTGCATCCCTTTAGTGATTAACTTGTGATAGAATACAAAAGGTTCTTCCCTGTGACACTTGGCCGGTGATTTTGAAAGCTCAGTGATTTGAGAACTCAGGTTGTTTGATATGTTTGTCAGTTAGGGTCCAGTCAGGAAAGTAGAAACCACACAGTATTTCAACAGAATTTAATACGAAGAATTGGTTAAATACCTGCTGGAGGAACAAAAAGCAAAAGGGAGCAGTGAAGTAATTAAAAAAGTAAACTGCTGAAAGCAGTTACAACACTTAGCTAGGTCTGAGGATCAAAACAAGGGAAGCCATTGGGGTTATCATGACCTGGGAGGAGAGGCATTGGAAAGCTGGCGTTGATAGCTCTGGAATTCAGAGGAGGAGCTCCATGGTACTAGATTTCAGGCACCTGGAGGGAGTACTGGCCTGGTTAGTGCTGGTACCTCTGGGGTGGTGGTTATCATGCTAGTCATGGGAGTGCCAGAGGCTGGGACCAAGGGCCCCTGGAAGGATGAAGGCCCATTGCTGGGGTGACATTGACTGAAACAGCAAGGTAACAGGAAAAAGGGAGTCCTCCTCAGCTCCTTCTGCCTTTGCCTTCCAAATTCTTATGCTGGGGTTCACGGACCCCAGAGCTCCACGGATTGTTGGTGAATAGAATCCAAGTTCACAGGGAGACATTTTGATGCTCTGATCATGGCAACAATTACAACATAATTATTATCAGCTAAATCAGGTTGAAATACATCTGGTCCTCTGTTGTCTGTTTTCACCTCTTCCTGCTCTGTCCCGTGTTTACTCCCCTCCAGCCAGACATCCTCTCCTCTCAAATCCACCCATCCTTTCAGATCTATGTCAGTGGTCGTCTTAATGTTATTTAAAGATGAAAAGTAATGTAATTTTTATATGCTTTCAAAAACCCAAGCTTTCTATATAGAATTAGATCTAAATAAAAAGTCTGTATGGTATAATACAGGTTCGAATAATTTCTAGAAGTTCTTGAATATAACTCATGAAAGCGCACAAAACCATTGTTTGCCATGATTCTCTTCCTCACTTCCACCGTGTGGGCTTGCCTTCCTCTTAACCCACATTTTATGTTGTCTCACTCTACTACACTTAACATTTTATCTGCTATGTAGTATAAGGATTAATTCATGTTTATTCTTTCATTGTCATAAGTAGGAAATGCAAGATGAGAGAATTCACCTTGGATTAAGGTGACAAGAAGGCCAGTGTGGTCTGTGTAATTGTCACCCCTAATATAAGTTAGGGACTTCCAATTACAGTATAAACCTTAAAGAGGTCTGGATATAAATATACAGCACATTAACTTTTTTTTCCTCTTAGGTAATATTATACGTTAAAACAAGTCTGATTTTGTCAGACCAAGGTAGATTTCCTATTGATCGTTCTTTTCTCAGCTTTTCTACTGCCCTGGTGAAAATCAGGCCAGGAAAGTGGAGTAATGTGAAGTAGTTATATCAGGTTATGAAGCTCCTTGAATTGTTGGTCATCGTTTTGAAGTAGTGTCTTCTTTTCTCCCTGAGAACAATAAATGCTTTTCTTTTTTTAAAAAATAATATTTACTTATTTATTTGGTTGTTCTGGGTCTTAGTTGTGGCACTTGGGCTCCTTAGTTGCAGCAGGAGGGCTCTTAGTTGCGGCACATGGGCTCCTTAGTTGTGGCATGCAAACTCTTAGTTGTGACATGCATGTGGGATCTAGTTCCCTGACCAGGGATCGAACCTGGGCTCCCTGCATTGGGAGCGCAGAGTCTTTTTTTTTTTTTTTTTTTTAACATCTTTATTGGGGTATAATTGCTTTACAATGGTGTGTTAGTTTCTGCTTTATAACAAAGTGAATCAGTCATACATAAACATATGTTCCCATATGTCTTCCCTCTTGCGTCTCCCTCCCTCCCACCCTCCCTATCCCACCCCTCCAGGCTGTCACAAAGCACCGAGCCAATATCCCTGTGCCATGCGGCTGCTTCCCACTAGCTATCTACCTTACTACGTTTGTTAGTGTGTATATGCCCATGACTCTCTCTCGCCCTGTCACAGCTCACCCTTCCCCCTCCCCATAACCTCAAGTCCGTTCTCTAGGAGGTCTGCGTCTTTATTCCTGCTTTACCCCTAGGTTCTTCATGACATTTTTTTTCTTAAATTCCATATATATGTGTTAGCATACGGTATTTGTCTTTTTCTTTCTGACTTACTTCACTCTGTATGACAGACTCTAGGTCTATCCACCTCATTACAAATAGCTCAATTTCGTTTCTTTTTATGGCTGAGTAATATTCCATTGTATATATGTGCCACATCTTCTTTATCCATTCATCCGATGATGGGCACTTAGGTTGTTTCCATCTCCGGGCTATTGTAAATAGAGCTGCAATGAACATTTTGGTACATGACTCTTTTTGAATTTTGGTTTTCTCAGGGTATATGCCCAGTAGTGGGATTGCTGGGTCGTATGGTAGTTCTATTTGTAGTTTTTTAAGGAGCCTCCATACTGTTCTCCATAGTGGCTGAACCAATTCACATTCCCACCAGCAGTGCAAGAGTGTTCCCTTTTCTCCATACCCTCTCCAGCATTTATTCTTTCTAGATTTTTTGATGATAGCCATTCTGACTGGTGTGAGATGATATCTCATTGTAGTTTTGATTTGCATTTCTCTAATGATTAATGATGTTGAGCATTCTTTCATGTGTTTGTTGGCAGTCTGTATATCTTCTTTGGAGAAATGTCTATTTAGGTCTTCTGCCCATTTTTGGATTGGGTTGTTTGTTTTCTTGTTATTGAGCTGCATGAGCTGCTTGTAAATTTTGGAGATTAATCCTTTGTCAGTTGCTTCATTTGCAAATATTTTCTCCCATTCGGGAGCGCAGAGTGTTAACCACTGTACCACCAGGGAAGTCCCATAACTGCTTTTCTTTATTTCTATGTTTGATTTCAATTTTAATTTTTTAAGGAAGATATAGAGCCAGTTTATAAATAAATGTAGTTGGTGATATTAAAGTAATTTTATTTTCTTCCACTGCCAGTATATATGTGGATTTTTATATTATTTTGTAAATCTGTCAAGTTATAAAATATCCTCATGTGCAAAATAAAATGTTTTCTCATTCATTGCATTCTCCTCAACTTTCCTTCAGGATAACTGATGTTAAATCTTTTTTGAAGAAAAAACTGAAGTTGAGAATCTTGCCTCTTTCAAAGAGTGAGAACGTAAAATAGATGTCACAGCCTCAATTTGTAGACCATAGATTTACACAGCTGGTTAGGTTGCTACCACTCATCTCTGTGTGGGTTCAGATTAGACCTTTTTTTTCTCGGTTATTCTAACTTCTCTGCTCCCTGAATCATTTTGCTTATATTGGAGTGTGATTTATCGCTACTAAGCTGTTTCTGTTTCTCAGAGAAATTGAAGTGTCATCAGGAGATATTTGTACTTTTCTTTCAGGAGTCGCTTCATCATGAGAAATCTAAAGTTATTTCGGAGCTTGGAGTTCAGGGATATTCAGGCTCCAGGGAAACCTCAGTGCTTCTCTCTCCGAACTGAACAGGACACAGTGCTCATTGGCTCAGAACATGGACTGATAGAAGTAGACCCTGTCGTAAGAGAGGTAAGTTATTGATGGAGGGTGCTAGCACTTGGCATGACTCTTGACTTGTCTTTTTCCAAACTTGCTTCCCCAAATAGTCTTTCCTTTAAATCTTTCTGAATTTACGTCCCCCGCAAATGAATGCTCCCTTCGCTTTATACTGATGTCATATTAGACATAACTAGTACCCTGTCTTTTAGTCTGCTTCTGTTTTAATCTAAGCTGGCAGAGCTTTGACATTGTATTTTGTGGGGTGCCCGACTTTTTACCCTTTCTACCATGTAAATACTATCTATTAACAGTTCTCAAGTGGGAATGCAGGTGAAAATTTCCTGTAGGGCTTTTTAAATTTTTTCAGTCTCCGTCTCATACCAACTACATCAGAATCTTCACTTCTGGAGCTTGAGCGTATGTATATTGAAAAGCTCTTTAGGTTGATTCTGACACCTTCCCTTAATTATATTCTGCTACTAATGTATTTTAGGTGATTACATTCTTAGTCCCTTTTCCCCATAGTGTATACATTTTAGAAAATCATAGTTATTAGCTTCATGTTTTATTGGATATTTTCAAAGATACCAGGCTTTTATGTTTGCTTGGCACAAAGGTCACATGACCTGTGTTTTGTGTTAAAGATGGTAGTGCTGTGAAATTTCTCAAATGAAAGTTTGGGTTTTAATCTAGGAAAAAAACATTTTTGAAAGCTTTTATATTATAAAAGAAGCATTAAAAAGTGTTTCTGGAAGTGTGATGAATTGTTCTTGAAAGTAGATTGACTTAATTTGCTTATTTGTTTTGGTGAAAGGTGAAAAATGAAATTCCTCTGGTGGCAGAAGGCTTTCTCCCAGAGGATGGAAGTGGCTGCATTGTTGGTATTCAGGAGTTGCTGGATCACGAGTCTGTGTGTGTGGCCACAGCTTCTGGAGATGTCCTACTTTGCAATCTCAACACACACCAGGTAAGTGGAAGAGATCAGTGAGGAGGAAATCTTAGACATCCTCAAACGCCTTTTTCTGTTTCATGTCACTAGTTTTTCGTAGAAGTTTAAAATGTCAGGAGCCATAATATTTAAGCGTTTTGCAAATTAAAGTCTTTGCATTATATAATTCTTTACAGAAAATTGTTGGCATGGCTTTAGCTATATTTCAGGATTCTTCTAAAACTCAGTTTTGTCTACTGCATTTATTAATTAGAACAATCAGAACATTCCAAATAAGAACTGAACAAAAACCCAAATCTGGCCATTCTTGTATATCTGATCCTGAGTTGTAACTTTTATTTCTCAATTTATGAAGTCTTTGAAATGTTTATATTGCTTACGTTTTCTTTTATGAATGCTGAATAAGCCTCTCCTTGATGGCTAACTTTAAGAGTCCCTGAACTACAGGTGCTAAGGTGATATGCTATCATTATGTGCACATCTTATGACTGCCAGAGAAGATAGATTTCAACCATTTGCCTCCTTCTGTACTTAGCATAAGGCTTAGTTTCTGGATTTCTATCCTCACCTTCCTGACAGCTTTTTAAACTTTGTTGATTACTCCCTTAGTTGTGATCTCTTTAACATGGATGTATCACAAGTCATATTACTAATCATAGGATAATAATAGCAGCTGACATTTATTAAATGTTTACAATGTGCCAGGCACTTTTTCAAGTGTTTTTCATGCAGAATTGTATTTAATCTTCACTACAGCCTTATGAGGTAGATTGTTGTTTTTCTGTTCTTCAAAAGAGGAAATTGAGGCACAGAGGGCTTAAATGACTAGGCTAAGGTCAAACAGTTATCGGGTGAGATTTAAATCCTGGCAGTCTAAATCTGGCACCTTTGCTTTTAACGGTCCCATTTAGTACAGCAGTAAATCTTATTCTCAGTTCATGGTGAGAAATATCAAAGCCATCAAGTATAACTTACTTAGTATTTCTCACATTTAAAAGGTATGCTTTTACTTTCAAAACATTTTGTAGAACGTTTTCCTAATTACTGAGCTCCTCCAATCCATTGGTCTCCACCAGACGGTGCTGATCCTCCACATTTGTGGCATCACAGTGTCTGCAGGACACAATCCATATTCCTTATTGTGCTGTATAAGACCTCTCACTGTTCCCCAAATTCCTTTTTAGCCTCACCTCCCACCCCCACCATTCCTGTGTATATGTATACCTTAGGCTCTATAGTTGCAGCTGATTTTTAAGTGCTCTTTTTAACTGCACATTTCCCCCCCAGTCTCTTCCTCCTGGCCCTATTCCTACCCTTCAAAGCACCTCCTCCGAGAAGCTTTCCTGGACTGTCCTGGGCCACTTGTCAGTCTCTGTCCTGAGCCCCCACTTAATTCCCAGAGACCTCGGTTACATCCCTAACCCTGCTGTACAGGCATCTTTTATCTCCTTAACGGGAGGAATGGAGTGGCCGTAGTCACTTCCAGTCCCTATGGTCTGTATCATGCCTGTTACTGAATAAATGTTCACTGAATAATTTCACCTTTGTGTGTTTTGTTAATTGTTTTGATTAAGGTCATAGTAAATATTTACGGAGATGCTTATATTTTCATATCTCCCTTAACATTTTAAAATGTCTCTCTCAGCTGGAATGTGTCGGGAGTGTAGCCAGTGGTATCTCTGTCATGAGTTGGAGTCCTGACCAAGAGCTGGTGCTTCTTGCCACAGGTAAGCCTGTCACTACTGGTCCCTAATTCTTGACTTTTATAAAACATGACTCCTAATATCTCACAGGCTTAAGTTTTAGGGTGCTTAAGTTTCAAAAAAAAAACATTTCTTGGAACAAGGATACCAACATGATAATCTATAGGGAATGTGGTGTTTTTGAGTTAAGTTTTACTTCTTAATATATTGTTTTAAAAAGTTGCTGCTAAGGTCCATAGCTATGGTTTAAAATGTCAACAATATTTAACCTACTCTAAGAGGAAGAGTTGCTACATAAAATAAACTGATTCTAAGAACTGCTCTCCCAGTCCTATTTTTTTTCCCTTAAGTCTTTTCATTCCAGATGAGTTTCTGCAAACTAGCACCCTGATGAGGTATACATTCGAAGAGATATCTTGCTGACTAAATCGTTGAAGTTAGTGGAAGAGGGCTATGTGGACTTTAATGTTAGCTTGACATACGTAAATAGCTGAGAATAAGTACTAGGTGACTTACCCAGTCGAAACTTTTTTTAAAAAATGAGGGTCAGAACATTTTGAATAAATTCTGTCTTCCCTGTTTTGACTATAAACTCCTCCACTCCAGCTCAGTAGCTTCCAAGGCTGTAGATACTTACAGAATGGCAGATATGCTAAATGAGAACAAAATCATTCTTGTTTGTGCTCCTCCAAGGTCAACAGACCCTAATTATGATGACAAAAGAGTTTGAACCAATCATGGAACAGCAAATCCACCAGGATGATTTTGGTGAAAGTAAGTATAGCTTTGTTTGAACCATTTTGTGACTTGTCTTGCACACTGATAGCCACATCATAATAAGCCCAAAGAACTATGAAGCTTAAACCCCAACTTAATTCACTGACAAACCAGTTCCTTTAGTTCATTCCAGATTTTAAAAGGCATACCTCTGGTGCCTCTCCAAGTCTGAGAGCTGGCTTTGTCAGTAATTTGGGGAATAGGAATCTGTGCTTAGAATCACCTGGGTAGTTGTTGCCCAAACCCCAGGACAGGCTTAGTCAGGGGGTTTAATGAAAAGGACTGTACTAGCTAGAATAAGGAAAGCATTTCTGAGGTACAATTTTGGGGAGAAGACAAGAGAGACAGGATAGAGAGCTGATTTTTGTTCCTACTTATTAGACCTGAATTTTCATGGGACCCATCATATTGTTTTCTTGCTAAGATCTAGCTGAGGTGATATGGGCATTAGGCTGTGGAAGTATTGAAGAGGAGAAGAGTGGAGATGCTTATTGAGTGTAAGAAGCTCTGGCCAACTTCAGGGCGCCAGGTAGCTGGCCTGATTGAGGAGAAGGATGGGGGGAGATGGTATTTTAACTTTCGCTGGGGTCCAAATTCATGACTTCGCATTCTACTAAGAAATCATTTAGAAAAGTGCTACTCATTTATTCATTCAAAAATAATTTGTTCAGAAATAATGTTTGAGTAGGTAGTGTGAACCCAGCAGTGTGTTTGGTGCTGTGGTTAATTCATCTTTTCCCTTAAGGAGTCAGTAATAACAGGATGTGCAGGTATTAGGGTAGCATAAGGAGAGAAAGGGAGTAATGGGGACAGAAGGCTTCCCAGAGGAGCCCGACTTGAGCTGAGTTTTGGCTGACTTGGTGTTGGGTAGATGAGGGTTGAGGGTGGGGGAGTGGTGCAAGCAAGTGAATTAGTTCATTCCAAGGCAGGGATGTTTCATGGAGGCCTTTGACACAGCATGGCTTATTCAGGCAACTGTGAGTATGTCAGCATTGCCTAGTGACAGGACATGGATGTGGAATGAAATAAAGGGGAGGGATTTTGATTAAGTTTGATAGGGAGTTTGGACATGAAGTTACAGGAGATCAGTCATTAAAGGTTCTGATGATGCAAGATTGATTGGTGGAGAGGGAAGAGACGAGACAGGGTGATCTGGTAGGAGGTTGCTACAGGAATCCACATGAGAGATAAAGAAGGCGGATGTGGGACTAGAAAAGGGAAAAATGCAGGAAAATTTTGATTCTCAATGAGGATAGGAGTACATTTTTTGGAATTATGAGAAACTTTTTTGGAATATGTGTGCATGATGGTTCCCCTCCTGCCCTAGCTAGTTTGAGAAATACCAGTTTAGAAAGTGAAATAAATAGGCTTTGGGTATGTAAGGTGAAGAAGAAAGTTTAGTAGGACTCTAGCCAGAAGCTCAGGTGGTGGAAATAAAGATGTCAGTATCTGAGAGGGAAGGTGGGGAAGTGCTGGTCTGTAAGGAGTGGGTGATGAGTTCCTTCTTGGATTTGTTTAAGGGCCATATGGGATCACCAAGTAAAGCAGGTAAGTAGAAGGGGCTGAAGCTCAGGAGAGGCCAGAGCCGTGGACTGGGAGTCATTGGCATGTGGGGAATCTTTACAGTCTTGGGATTAGATGTGCTTGCTCAGGGAGCAGGTATGGTGCTGGGTCTAGGGCCCGGGGTGGGACTCTGGGGCATCCAGCTTTGAGGGTAGTCATAGAGGTAGTAACCAACACATCTCTGCATGGGAAAGTGCTCTGGGCCTGGCTCATCCCACCGACTTTTTCATAAGAAATCTAATAGAGTAAAGCAAAGGAGAGGGAGTCCAAGTCAGGGTCTTAGGTCTTAGAAATGTATTTGTCAGTACAAAAAGTCACTCTGTGGAGCGGTGAATAGATATTTTTCTTCTAACCCAGGTGTCGACAAACTTGTTCTGTAAAGAACTGGATAGTAATTGTTTTCCGCTTTCAGGCCATATGGTCTGTGTTGCAGCTACTCAACTCTGCTGATGTAGTGTGAAAGCACTTAAGATAGTACATAAAGAAATGGGTATGTGTTCCAATACAAGTTTATTTGTAAAAGCAAATGCAGGCTGTAGTTTGCTGATTCCTGCTGTAACTCCACCACTTATCATCTGATCCCACTGGAAAAGTTGTCTTGCCTCACTCCTTGACCCTTTATCTCTCTGTGGAAACTTTCGGATAGAAGCGCAGGGGTGTGCACCAGGATAGGTACTACTATTTGTATACAGCAGCAAGGTATGCTTTGGGATACTGCAGTACTTGGGTGTGCCCAAGCAGAGCAGACAGGAAACGGTCATGCTGACCCATAATTTATAGAAATTATAAACAGCTCTGCTTCGTCAGAATCAGCATCAGTTGTAGGAGGGAGATATTGGGTCCTGGATCTGGCCGATGCTTTCAGGGGCATCTCTGTAAGTACCTCTTATAGGTGGATGCCAGGTCCTACCTTCAGGAACAGAAGGCTGCATTATTTCAGCAACTGACTCTATATTTTATGTAAGATCAGCATTATAATTTAGAAAGAAGCCCAGCCTGGAAGGCAGAAGCCCTGTGTTCTAATTTTGGCCTCTGTCACTAGGGTGTGTCAGTCTCTGTGAGGGCTTGAATTCCACAATCATGGTCTCCAACACTAGCAGGGAGGTTGGATACATTTAGTGGATTGAACTTACGATTGGAATTTTATTCCCAGCTCTTGTCTTCTTGAGTTTTATGTTTTGTTATCTGTGGACATATTGCATAGATTCTTCATGTTTCATTCTCCTTGTAAAGTGGGGATGGATTGCTGACTGTCATCAAGGGAATTTATATACAATGGCAGTAAAGCTCTTTCCAAAATAAGGGCATTTCAAAGTCTTCAGAATCACTTCAGTATATAATATGGAACGTAGGTTTTTAAAATATTGACTGCTGGTCAATCTATTGAGAGGTCTCAGAGGACCCAAGTTCATGAAGAATAGCCATGAAACTGCTTTTATTTTATTTAGCTTATTGGTTGTCTTGCATATTCTCACTCACTTGTTCTCTAGGCAAGTTCATCACTGTTGGCTGGGGCAGGAAGGAGACGCAATTCCATGGATCAGAAGGCAGGCAAGCCGCCTTTCAGATGCAAATGGTAAGGTTGGTCTGATGGATAAAGAACCTTCTTTCGAACAAATAGAAGTTCTGCTACCCACCAGGAGCTCTTAGGTGTCCAGGTGTTACCAAAAGTGGGGTCCGGCTGCTCGCCGCTCTAAAGCCAATAAAGAGGCAAAGTTGGTGGAAAGGAAAGTTTGCTTTATTCCGCTGGGTGCCAGCAGCTGGGGGGTGATTTTTGTCCAAAAGCCGACTCCCCTCCCTGACAACCAGTGGGCAAGAGCTTTAAAGGCCGAGGGGGCGCTACATGCAGAAACAGTACAGGCAGCTCTGACAGTCATCTTGAAATTGGTCATGCGGTGGTCTGACCAGCGTCATCTTGATTATTAAGTACAGTTAGTCTTTACTTCCAGGGTCGGTTTGTTCCCATTTCTTGGAGGCCAGTTCTCGGATTTGTGGCAGCTTATGTCATGGCCACAGTCTGGTCATCATGTAGTTAATTTCTTCCACCTGGTGGCGGTTTCAGTATCTATAAGACAGCTCACAGGATATGGCTCAGAATATTATCTGTAGCCCTTGAGGAGGAACTAAAAAGGTCCTTGACTGTGCTTAATGCCTAAACTATTATTATTTAGTCATGTTGGACTGTTTTCCTTTGTTTCTGCATTTTCTCACTTCTCTGATTAAACTTACTGTTTGGCTAAAGTTTTTCTGCAGACAAAAGGCAGGCTGAGGACATGGGGTTGGGGGGACGATCGGGTCCTGCTCTGTTTCACAGGTAGAGGGCGGTAATGGACAGATCTCTTCTGCTCTAGTAAAACAAGCTGTTTGGAGACCTTAGGGAATAAGTCATCCTAGAAAGATCCTTTTTTCTTTTTTATTGCCAAGTTGTTTTGTTATTTTTTTTCACATAGAGAATAAGTATCACCAATATTCATTTAAAAAAATAACTCACCACAGACAGAAATGAAGCACTCTGTATCCCTTCCTGATACCCTCCCCCTTCCTCCCCAGAAGGAGCTGCTGCCCTGCGTTCACTGTTGATAATTCACGTGCATGTTTTTATACTTTTCCTATATATGTATATATTAGTCTTTTTTTTCCTGATTTCTCTTCCTGGATGAAACTCTATGTTTTCCTTCTTTCTGGATACATTTTGAAGGATAGAGCTACAGGATTTATTGATAATAGATCAGATGTAGGGTAAGAGAGAGAGCGAGGAATTGAGGATAATCCCCAGATGTGGGCCTGAGCAAATGGAAGCACTTTGTCTATATTACATGTGGAGATTTCCCTGTGCTGACCTTCTAGGATAGATGAAATCATACACTGCCTGCCGTTACATTTTCCATCCTTAATTTATTTCTGGCTACATTCCGTGTAACTCATATTGTCTCCTAACCCTTCACTAGAGGAAGTCTGTGTATACCGCAGGGCAGTTTCATTGAGAATAAATCTTGTTAGGCTGCTGTGTATTCCCTACTGTGCAGTTTCTGGCACTAGCACCATTCTGACTTAGCCTGTCACTGGAATGTGATGATGGATGCTCAGGTGGTCATTCGTCCCCAACCCCACAGAATTGGCTTCTGTCTTCAAGGCATTCGGGACTGAGATGCAAGTGGCACTGGAAACCTTTCTTCTTTCAGTGCTGCAGAATGCGGAGCTTGTCCATGTTTTCATCACTGCTGCTGGCTTTATCTCCTCTGGCTCTTCCCTGCCCACATTCCTCTCATCTTCTTAACTCTTCTGTGCAGCATTGTGAAGTTTACTCAGTGAATAAAACTCTACCCTCTTAAATTTAGACAAACATTAATTTTCTTATATAGTTACCTGATAGATTCCTCAGCTCGTTATTTTTAATATCTAGATATGTAGCTCTTTTTCCCTGTTGCTGTGCTTGGAGGCCACTTTTTAATGTCCAGGGAAAGATTTTGTTTTGTTTGGTTTTAAGTTCTTTTCTCTTGATTTTTGGGTCTAAGGGCCCTTCTGGAAGGGTTCCTGAGGATTCTGTGAAACTCGATTTCTAGATAGCTTAAACCTTATATAAAAGATTTAACTTTAATAGCCTGAGGCTTATTTGATTCTGGGCCATTTAAGGCCACCAGTAACATTTGTGTTTTTTTCTCTCTTTAGCACGAGTCTGCTTTGCCCTGGGATGACCATAGACCACAAGTTACCTGGCGTGGTGATGGACAGTTTTTTGCTGTGAGTGTTGTTTGCCCAGAGACAGGTATGGAAATAAATTTTTCTTACTTTTGCTTTGAGGGTTTTCTTTCATTACACCCATGAGGTAACAATGTGCTGCTTCAGGTGTTAAATGAATATAGAGCTAAGAATCAGAAGAGTTCTTTGAGGCTATTTGGCCCAGCCTCCTACCAGTTTGATATGAATTTTTTTTAAAGCATTTAAAAAATTTTTTAAATTTATTATTTATAAATTTATTTTATTTATTTATTTTTGACTGTGTTTGGTCTTTTGTTGCTGCGCGCGGGCTTTCTCTAGTTGCAGCGACCGGGGGCTACTCTTCATTGCAGTGCACATGCTTCTCATTGCAGTGGCTTCTCTTGTTGTGGAGCACAGGCTCTAGGTGCGCGGGCTTCAGTAGTTGTGGCGCATGGCTCAGTAGTTGTGGCTCGCGGGCTCTAGAGCGCAGGCTCAGTAGTTGTGGCTCATGGGCTCAGTTGCTCCGCAGCATGTGGGATCTTCCCGGACCAGGACTCGAACCCTGCATTGGCAGACGGATTCTTTTTTTTTTCTTTTTGCGGTACATGGGCCTCTCACTGTTGTGGCCTGTCCCGTTGCGGAGCACAGGCTCCGGATGTGCAGGCTCAGCAGCCATGGCTCACGGGCCCAGCCGCTCCGTGGCATGTGGGATCCTCCGGACCGGGGCACGAACCCGTGTCCCCTGCATCGGCAGGCGGACTCTCAACCACTGCGCCACCAGGGAAGCCCCGCAGACGGATTCTTAACTACTATGCCACCAGGGAAGCCCTGGGTACGAATTTTTAACAAGATTCATCTAATTGGCTTTGTGAAACCATGACAGTTTTTATTAATAAGGAAGGTGTTTGGAAGTTCAGACTTGACAACATTTATCACAATGCTTTAAATTTTGCCATTGTTGTTTTTCTCCCTCTCTCTACTACACAGGGGCTCGAAAGGTCAGAGTGTGGAGCCGGGAGTTTGCTTTACAGTCAACCAGTGAGCCTGTGGCAGGACTGGGACCTGCTCTGGCTTGGAAGTGAGTGGGAGAAGAAACCTTGTAACTTCTTGCCAGAGATTTCTTGGTACTAGGGTGGGAGTGGTGGTACCTACTGAATGTAGGTGTTTATAAAACACAAAGAGATAATTACTTTTTCTCATTTGACTGTAAGCCTGTATCTTTCTTTTTTAGTTCCCTGAAGTCTGAATGTGGTTTGAATAGTAGATTCTGAGCTTCGCAGACCTCATCATTCCAAGGCCCACACATTTTGTAGGTTATAGGCGGGGCCTACATGAAGCCACTGTGTAAAACAGAAAGTGGTGCTTCAAAGGGAAGTTGCAGTCTGTGAATTTCTGTGGGGCAGCAGAGCTTTGGTGAAAACTAGGAAAAGGGCTTCCTTTCTCTGCACAAACTCCCACACTAAGGGGACCTGTTTGCTGAGGAACATGCGGGCTGGATTTGGGCCCAGTTCACCTGTTGGCCTAGTACCCTTGTGCAGGTCACAACCTGCTTATGATATATGGCTGTCCTGATTATAGATAGAAGAAATATTTTCTGCCTCAGCAGCATCTGTTATAGGCAAAACCTAGGTCTCTAGGTTTTAGACATGTTTCCCACCAGTATTTGAGTGACAGTTGGACGACAGAGAAAAGAGAGAAATGTATTTGAATTAAAACTCTAGAGACAAATACAAACAAGGTGGGGTGATCAAGGTGTTTTCAGTAGATTTAGAAGTCTTTAAAAATACCTACCTGAGCATGTAATATTGCTGAAATCATATAATTGAAAGAGAAATAGTTTATGGTTTTATAGGACATTATACTGGGAATGGTTTAAATAATTTATTGGTTCTTTTAAAGTCACCCAAGTGCAGTCTCAATCTGTGAGTCTTTGTGGGCAAATAGAGCCCTTGTGCAAATCAGGAAAAGGCACTCTGTCCTCTGGGCAGATACAGTCCCACACTAGGGTGACTGCTTGCCAGGAAACATGGGATTTAAAACTTCCTTGGATGGAGGCTTTTTGTTTTTGCTGAAAAAAGTGTTTCTCTGAATTTCATCTTGTTCTTAGCCAGCCGGATGAGCTTTTGGATGCTCTAACACTCTGGGTTTGCTTTAAGGCCCTCAGGCAGTTTGATCGCATCTACGCAAGATAAACCCAATCAGCAGGATGTTGTGTTTTTTGAGAAAAATGGACTTCTCCATGGACATTTTACACTTCCTTTCTTTAAAGATGAGGTTAAGGTAGGTGCCTGAGTTGTTTTACCATCACATTTAGAGGACTTTGCACAGCTCTAGAGAAGAAGATTTGTATTTGATACGGGTATGTAGATAGAAGCCCCAGAGTAGACAGTAATAAAAATAGTGGCTTCCTATGACTGAATTTTTTTTTTTATAAACCAAATTGTTTTTCCTAAGGAGATTTTGTAGAGAAGCAATAACATTCCTTCCGCACCCTAGATAAAACACAGAAAGGAAATATAAATGCCAGTTTTTATTGTTTATTTTGACAAAAGCATAATTCTTCCAGTGATAAAGACACTTGCCATTTTTAACATGTAAACCTTAAGGAGGTTGTGTACCATTTGGATCTTCACTGGAGCGAAAACAAATCATGCTAATTTTTAATTATGTAAAAATTTAAATATATTAAAAGTTGAGAGAAGAGTTTAATGAACTCCCATGTACCTATTACTTACTTTCAACAGATATGTACCAGCATTTTGCAAAATTATTTTCATCTATTCTTCACTCTCTGCCCCGCCCCCTACACACACACTTTGTAAAAATTTCCTAGGGTTTTAATTTTAAAAATCATATTTTCAATATTCATTTCTCTAACAATTGAGAACATTTTTCTTAATATAACCACAATTCCATTATGATACCTTACAAAATTAGTAATAACTCCTTAATATTATCTAATATCTAGTCCATATTCAAATATTCTTGATTGTCTAAAAATGTCACCTTCATTGGGTTAAGTATTTAAACATAATGCATTTTTTTGAAGCCCTTTACATATGACGACAGAGATTTGTTTAAAAACTCAATAGGTTAGTAATTTACAGCTAGGGATCAACTCAAGTGTGGGATTATTTGACTTGTGAGAGCAGGGAATTCAGCTATCATAAAGATTTTGAGGTAACTACATAAAGGCCAGTGACAGGTCTTTTTTCCCTACTAGGTTAATGACCTTCTCTGGAATGCAGATTCCACTGTGCTTGCAGTTTGGCTGGAAGACCTTCAGAGGGAAGAAAATTCCACTCTGAAAACCTATGGTAAGACAGCTCTAGTACCTCAACCTTCTGCCCCATAAAATGTAATTGAAAGTAGTAGGCCATGGAGTTTCCTTTATCCTTTTCACTTAGTCTTGTAATGGAATCAGAGATAACTGAGGGGGGTAGGTAGAGATGAGGGAGTGGTTAGCTTTTGATGGGATGGATTTCAGTTATGTATCAGGCAGGGTCTCTAGAGAAATAGAATCAGGGTAAGCTGGCTGATTGGAAATTCAGTGAAGAGTTGATGTTGCAGTCTTGAGTCCAAAATCTGTGGGACAGGCCCACAGTCTGGAAACTCGGACAAGATTCTCTGTTACAGTCTTGAGGCAAAATTCCGTTTTCCATGGGAGGCCTTAGTGTTTGCTCTTAGGCTCTATGAACTCTTTGGTTGAGATTTATCCACATTATGGAGGATAGTCTGCTGTACTTAAAGTCAGCTGATTATAAAGGTTAATCACATCCGCAGAATACCTTCCCAGCAACGTCTGGACTAGTGTTTGATCAAACAACTAGACACCATAGCCTAGCCAAGTTGACATGTAAATTATCACAAGTCATCAGTGCTTTCTCTTCATGGATGGTACCGCTGTAGCAAATAAAAATGCTAGCCAAAGGAATACTGTGGAAGTGAAAGAGAAATGAGATTAGATATAAGTAAGAATCTTCTATAGCTTTTAAATTGCAAATCAAATTGTAAATATGTATGTTTCAGTGTATATGTAATATGTGAAAGCATTAGAAAATAAAGATGCGAAGAAGAAGAGTTCTTCTGTAATTCTGTCACTCAGTAATAATCACTATTTAAAGTTTCTTGTCTTCCACATTTTATGTATACATCTCAGTAAAGCTATGATCTCATTTTTGTTAAATAGGTATGATACCTGCAGTTTTGTAACTTGCTTTTACAGTGTGTCACAAACTTTCCATTTCAGATATCTATCTGTGTCATTTTAAATTGCTGTATATTCATTTATGCTACAGTTTATTAAATCTTAGTTGTTAGACATTTAAAGTTTTGTAATTTTTCACTGTCATCAATAGCAGTGCACTGAACATTTTTTTCATAAATCTTTTCATTTGCTTGATTATTTTCTGAGTGGCTTTCAAACTTTTTAATCAGTAGAACTTTAACCGAAATGCTATTGAGAAGCTAATTCATTCATTTATTCATTCAACACAATAGTTCTCAACCCTGACTGCAGCTTTAGGAAAAAAAAATGCTACCAATGTCTTATTTCAGAGCTGCTCTCAGTGTGTTATAATGGGGACTATACATCAGTATTAAATTAAAAAAAAAAAGCTTCCAGGTGATTTTTTTTGTAAACACTGACATTTATTTACTTATTTATTTTTAATTTTATTTATTTATTTATTTTTGGCTGTGTTGGGTCTTCGTTGCTGTGCGCAGACTGTCTCTAGTTGCGGCGAGTGGGGGCCACTCTTCCTTGTGCTGCGTGGGCTTCTCATTGCGGTAGCTTCTCTTGTTGTGGAGAAGCTGTCCTCACAACGTCTGTCCTCACAGAGCATGAGCATGTAGTCTAACTTAACCCAGAGGTAGGCTGAAGTATTGTAGTAGCCTTGTTTGAGAACTAGGTTGGATTTGCTGTGATTGCTGAGTTAAGAATTAGTGATGAGGGAGATGTTTAAAGAAAAGAAATTCCTTAATATAATTAAAATCTTCATTTATGTGTGTCATCTGTTTAACAGAGGTTGGCTTTGACATGATTAGGTCTTTTTTTTCCAGCTTTATTGAGATATAATTGACATATAACGTGTACATTCAGGAGCTACAATGTGATGATTTGATGCATGCATGTACTGTGAAATGTTTGCCACAGTAAGGTTGATTAACTCATCCTTCACTTCACATAATTACCATTTTTGTTGTATGGTGATAACTTTTTTTTGGCTGCGTTGGGTCTTCATTGCTGCGTGCGGGCTTTCTCTAGTTGTGGCGAGCAGGGACTACTCTTCGGTGCGGTGCGCGGGCTTCTCATTGTGGTGGCTTCTCTTGTCACGGAGCACAGGCTCTAGAGCGCAGGCTCAGTAGTTGTGGTGCACGGGCTTAGTTGCTCCACTTGCCTCCATGCAAGCTTCAGTAGTTGTGGCACGCAGGCTCAGTAGTTGTGGCACATGGGCTCAGTAGTTGTGGCTCATGGGCTCTAGAGCGCAGGCTCAGTAGTTGTGGCGCACGGGCTTAGTTGCTCCGTGGCATGTGGATCGTCCCAGACCAGGGCTCGAACCCGTGTCCCCTGCATTGGCAGGCGGATTCTTAACCACTGCACCACCAGGGAAGCCCGGTGAGAACATTTTAAATCTACTCTCGTAGCAACTTTCAAGCATACAATACAGTATTGTTAACTGTAGTCACCATGCTATACATTAGATCTCTGGAACGTATAACTGAAGGGTTTGTACTCTTTGACCAACTTCTTCCTATTTCCTGCGCACTACAGGTTTTGGTCTTGTTCTTTTAAGGGTAATTGCATGCTAATCTCCCTTGGACATAACTGCATGCAAAACACCTGGAAGAAAATAGTAAGCGTCTTAAGCGTAATACAACATAGTGATGCTAGTCTAGTGCTCTTGGATTGAGTGTTTTAATACTTTTAATCTAATTGCCAAATTTTCTTCTAAGTCTTAATGGAAAAAAACAACTCACTAAAGCACTGTCCTGTGGTAGGAGCCTTCCATCATCATGATCATAAAGTTTGAAGGTAGAGGTAGAAATGAACACATGTGCTTCTGACCTTATTGATGCTTAATATTTTATCCTCATGACAAACTATACTTTAACAATTATTGTTAATATTATTATCTTAATGAAGAGGCTGAGCAGAAAGGGTCATTTGAAAAAGAAAAGGGTGTCCTCATCCCTCTCTAGCAAGTGGTACGAAGTCCGGTCCTCAGACCCCTGCCTCTGATGGCCTCCTTTTCATTTTCCCCTGCAGTTCAGCTCTGGACTGTTGGAAACTATCACTGGTATCTCAAGCAAAGCCTGCCCTTCAGCACCTGTGGGAAGAGCAAGATTGTGTCTCTGATGTGGGACCCGGTGACCCCATACCGGCTGCATGTTCTCTGTCAAGGCTGGCATTACCTCTGCTATGACTGGCACTGGACGACTGACCGGAGCTCAGGAGAGAATTTAAGTGACATGGCAAATGTGGCTGTTGTTGATGGAAGTAAGGAGCTGGAAAGTGTGTCCGTGGGCCCGCAGGGGGCCTGAGCCAGGAGCCTGCAGATGTGGTAGTTTGACTGAAACAGTGCAGGATTTTTATTTGATTGATTATTCTGGTTGTTTGGTTTGTTTTTACTTGTTTTGGTTTCGATTGAATGGGAACGCCCTTAGGTGAGGCGTGTACTCCCCTGAGAACCATGGTCTCTCCTCTCCCCCTGCCTCCCTCAACTCCCTTTTCTACTACAACCATGGCCTTTACACATTTACTTGTCTGGGCTTTGAAGACATTGACATTTCTGACCCTGGGTGGAGAGGAAGACAACAGTAGGCTCCTGGCGTTGGTGTGTCAGCCTTGTCTTTGTGCCCTGACATAGGGTTGCGTTGACCCTCACACCACTCCATTATGTTGCTTTATTTTTTGATATATATTTAATTTATATATATAATTTGCTTGCTAATTATATACCTTTCCAGTATCTTCAGTTCAAGTTACAGACATCTGCCTAGTACTCGGATTGGATTGGTGTTTTTTAATTAGGTTGAGGCTTTTTGTTTAGTGAGGGGAAAGAAACTAGGGAAAGTCAGTCTTTCCTGAATAGACAGTTTATTTATTGCTAATGACCTAAAGGAAAACTTGCTTCTAAGGTTGTAACGTGAGTTGATGTACTAATTTATGTTCTATGTAGTGATCGTAACACTGATTTTACAATCATATGTTCTATATAGAGGACGTAAGCACATATGCCTTATTACCAGATCCATGCACAGGGAAGTGCTTTAAGGATTTTGGTTTATTCTGGCTTGGTTGCAGGCCCAGGTTTAAAGCTAGAACTCTGACCTTTTGGCCTGCTTGCCCTAGTCCCTGGCACCTGAAACTCCAAGCCCCGAGATGGACTGCTATAGGCCTGGAGGTGACAATAGCCAGATATAGACAGAGCTCTGACACTTACTTCCCTCCTCTACACTGTATTTAAGCTTATTCATGATAAAAACACCAACAGTTACTTTTAAGAATCGCTGTATATTTTCTACCACCATTATTAATTAGTGGTACTGTGCTGTTCAGATGCCTTGTTTTACGAATTGAACATCCATGTGTCTCATCCTCTTTCTCTCTCGCATGCAGACAGGGTATTGGTGACAGTCTTCCGGCAGAGTGTGGTTCCGCCTCCCATGTGCACCTACCGACTGCTGCTCCCACACCCTGTAAATCAAGTCATGTTCTCGGCACACCCTAAAAAGAGCAATGACCTCGCTGTCCTAGATGCCAGTAACCAGATTTCTGTTTATAAATGTGGTATGTTCAGAAACTGTTATCAGGATGTTCTGAATCAAATCTCCTACATGAAGGCAAATTACAGTTTGGTGTTGCATTAGCTCCAGGGCTTCCAAAAATTTTGAAGTTTATAATTAATATCATTCTTACTGTGATGTTTAATTGACTTGCAGGGTTTTTTCTGTGTTTGTGGGGGGTGTTCAATCCTACTCTGGCTAATAAGAACAATTCCTTTTGCTTTGTTGAATTTGAAGGGTTAGTTATTTAGGAATAATTCTCAACCCTAGAAAGAACGTAGTATCTCATTACGTCCTTAACATTGCCATTGCACGTATTTTCAGTTGATCTCACAGCTTTCCTAGGAGCTGTGTCAGAGGTGGAGTTTTTCTGTTTTATAGATGAGGGAACAGCACGCCGGAGGGTTTGCAGTCTGCTTGAGCAAGAAAGGACAAGGACCTCTACTTAGGTGTTTTAGCGTCTAATCTAGTTGTCTTTCCACAGTCACATTGCTGCCAGTTTCTAGTTGCTTTCCTGATATACTTGAAGAACCTGAAATTTGTGAATTCTATGGTTGTATCGTAGGTTATACTGGCTCATGGCAGTGGTAGCCTTGTTTTCAAATAAGTTTTGAATTCTTAGCCTGAAAGGTAGGCAGAAATTTAATTTAAGAGAGAGGTTGAGATGTGGTTATTTTCTAGATTGCTTTATTTGTAAAGTGGATTACCTTCTAGAGCCCATTAAATGCAGAACCCCATATCCTTAGTATCAGGAAAAATGTTTGTAGTTTACTATGATAGTATTTGCATTTTTTTTTTCCTAGGTGATAGTCCAAGCATAGACTCTACGGTGAAACTGGGAGCTGTGGGTGGAAATGGATTTAAAATTTCTCTTAGAACACCTCATCTGGACAAGAGCTACAAGTAGGTTGTTCTTAGTTGCCTTGGACCTCTGGGCACAGAAGCAGCCAGCATTTAGTCCTAAATTCAGCCAGCTGTTATTACCTTATCCTGTGCCTGTTGCTCAGTGGAACAAGAAGTAGGTACAACACCTTGGTCCTGGTTTTACAGCCTGGTTGGAGAAGTCAGTTACCTATATATCTGAATATCATATATGCTGATGGGTGGCAATGGAGCATAAGTCTTAGGCTGACTTAGAACCCATTCCCCCAACATCCCTGGGGGGATTTTCAACAGGGAAAATCCCATGGGAAAGGTGGAGATGCAGATGGTAGAGCAGAGTGCATTTGCTTACACAGATGAGGATATGTACATTGTTAATGTGCGGCTGACCTAATGCAGTCTCTAGTTTGTTTCATCCTACAATGCAGAACTTTTGGTTGCTGTGTTTTGAGGCTCTCGTTGCAAATCAGAATGCATTTTCCTATTGAAACAGTACTACAAACAGTTGGATATAATTGAATACCTCGGGTGCACTATAGGCATTGTAAAATGACCCAGAAGCCAAATTATTAATTATAAGTCCATTTCTGTGAGAACCCAGAATTTGATTGTGTTCTATTTAATAAGCCCATGTTCTTAACTAACGCAGTACTTTGTCTCCTGGGCACATTTATTTCTAAATTAATGGGAATAATGAGCAAATAACTGAATATAACAAATAAAATGTTTCTTAAATGCCAATATATGCAATATATTTAATGAATATATTTCCTACCTGTGTATGATTTGGGAGCTGTCTATATAATGCTTAGTAGTTTTTGAAAGAGCATGTACATGGATTATTTCATTTCACAGACTTGAAAGTTTAGAGGACAGATTTAAGGCAAACTAGAAAGCATGAGGAAATTGAGAATATAGTTTCATTTTTTAAAAAATTGTGAGAAGGATAGCTCTAAGTCATTTAGAGAAGATTTCATGAAGGGCATAAATAACTTACCTTGAACCTTGAAAAAGAGATAGGTTTAGGATTGCCAAAGAAGGATTGAGAATGTTGAGTGTGGTGGACAGAAGAGTGTCAGTGAGAACCCGAGGCAGGAATGCTCCTGCGTGGGGCTGAATGCAGTGAAGAGACTGAGTCCAGGGAGAGCTGGTTGAGTAGGAAGATCAGACTAGTGACTCAGCTTTAGTGGGTGCTGAGGATCTGCTGCTTGAGCTGAAAGACAGGAAGGAGCCATTGTGAGTTCCCGCGTGAAGTAGTAAAAACAGGCCCTCCTCCAGTGTCTGAATGCTACAGGAGGAAGGCATTAGCGGCAAAGAAGTCATCTCCCAAACGAATTAGTCATTTTGATAAGAGATGCTTAGGATCCGTTCAGCTGAGACCTAAATATCTGCTGAAGCCTGCTTTGAATGCTGGTAAATGGTAACAATGGAAGACTGCTGGGGTTTATTAGCGTAGGGCCTGGGGCTGTCAGTTTTTCTTGTGTAGTCAGTTTCTTGAAATGTTCTCTTCAAATCTAAAGATCTCAGAGTATAAGATACTTAATTTTAAATACTAGAAAACTGTATTCTTAAGCCAGGCAAACATTATTTTTGGATTTTCTGGTATTGGGCATTACCTCAGGTTTTGTCCCTCCAAATAATTAGGAGTTGACTATATATAAAGTGGTTCATCCTTCATTCAGGAAAATCTCGGTGATGCTAAATTTTATTCATGTTTTGAAAATTCTTCGATGTTTAAAACAGAATTCAGTTTGAGAACAGTGAAGATGAAGAAGTAAACCCACTGAAGCTTGGCCTTCTCACCTGGGTTCAGGAAGACGTTTTCCTGGCTGTGAGCCACAGTCAGTCCAGCCCACAGTCTGTCATTCACCATCTGACTGTGGCCCCTTCTGCGATGGATGACGAGCAGGGACAGCTCAACATTAGGTATTCCAACAATTCGCTGTATTCCATGTGTTAATAAGCAGATAGAGTTAGGCTTCTTTTATGAGCATGGGACTTTTTTTTTTTTTTACTTCCAGTGAGCAGGGTTGAGGGGCAGTGGCTTCCTTTTTAGACATACTTAGCAAGAGGGTTAAGTCTAGTTTTTAGTCATGTCAAAATATAGACTAAAATACATCAAGAAGTGGTGAAAAATAGCACAAATGCCAAGAGATGAGGCAAAACATTTTTAAGGTGTGTTAAAAATTTTCATTCACCTTATATTCCAGCAGAGTAATTATTAGCCTATGAGAATTAGCCACTCTAATTACCCTTGTTAGTTATTAAAATCGACTATGAGATCTATATATATGCACTTCATTTTGATTTAGTGACTTCAAGATACTTCTTCCAGCCTCCTGTACATTTTGTTCGGCACTTGATTGCATTTATTACTAGAAAACCTCTTCTGTTTTTCTTTGCTAAAATTTCATAGCTCCCTGGCCCTGAGTTTCATTTTGATTCCCGACTGCATCTTTGTCACGTAACAGGTTTCATTAATGAATGTTGTTTTCTGTATCGCAAGCCCTGTTGTGCACCAGATAGCGTTGTGTGGACAGCTCCGAGAAATCCTCAGGTTTCCAGTGTCAAAACTCGGCACCTTTGGCATACATTGATAGTAATCCCCAGATTCACATGTAATTAAAGTTCTGCCGGTTAGGTTTAAATTCTGAAAACCGTTGTCGCAAAATTAGGAACCTTTCTTTATTGTATACATGAAGCATATTCCAAATGCAGTCATTAATTTCTAATCTTTGAATGATACTGCTTCATATTTTTAAAAAAATATTTATTTATTTATGATTTATTTTGGCTGCGCCAGGTCTTAGTTGTGGCACGCAGGATCTTTTTTAGTTGCGTCACGTGGGATCTAGTTCCCCAACCAGGGATCCAACCCGGGCTCCCTGCATTGGGAGCGTGGAGTCTTAACCGCTGGCCCCCAGGGAAGTCCCAGTAATGTTTCACATTTTTAAAGGTTTTGTGAATATGTCTGGATGCAGAATATGTTCTAGCTGCATGCAGACTTAACAGGGGCTTCCTTTGTAAAACAGAGCAATTTACATTAGAAATGCCTAAATTATGCATGTTTCCACTACTAAAAGTTTGAAATTTTTTATCATCTTGTAGAAGGTAAATGCGGTCATCTCATTTGCTATAAAGGAAGTGAGAAGTCATTTAAAATATATTTCTGCTGCTTTGACTTTTGTTTCTCAAAAAAGACTATTTTGTTCATACAAAAATGTTAGTCTTTGACAAATATATAGTCCCCCAATCAGCTTATAGCTTACATTTACTATAGCTTGTGCTTTGTAAAAGGTACCCTTTTAAATGCTTTTCCTGTATTAACTCACTTATTTCTCACAGCACCTCTCTGAAGTATGTACTGTTGGCGCCCTCATTTGACAGCTAAGACAGCTGAGGCACAGAGCAGTTTAAGTAACTTGCCTGAGATAACGCAGGTGGAGCCAGGATCCAGTCCCAGCCATTGCACCTCCAGAGTCTATTCCTTTAACTTCTCAGATAACTTATCCTCCCCAAATTTGTGGCATCTTGGGGGTTTTTGTAGATTTGTTTAAAACTCTTTGAATAAATGTTAGCATTGGCACCATTTGCTTTTATCGTACCTCTTCCACTTCCTTTAAGACATGTCTACTCTTGGTTCATTGACTCAGGAAAAAATATAATGGCAATAACAGATTCCTCTCTTCCCATTAAGGGAGACCCACAGATTTCTATGAATGAATATAATAGCAATATAGGTATTAAGCGTGCTCACTTTCCCACAGATTCACTGCTTTATTTAATGCAATAAATTGAAATAAGTTGCAATAAGTTATATAAAGTTGCTGCCAGAATAGGAGTGATGACCTCACAATGTAGACACCTACTTATTGACATTGTGGAAAATGTCATGTGACAGGTAATTGCTTTACCTGGGCTTGCGCTTGCAATAGTTTATCTATTAGTGTGTATATACATATGTGTGTGCATTTATTATGTTTATGTTATATTGAAATAGGCAGTGCAGCACCAAAGGAAAATTGCTTCTTTTTCTGTTTTGCAAAATCAATGAAATGTCACTACTTTTGAGAAAAACAAGTCTGTTCACACCTCCTTCACTTCCTTTGTTTTTTATTTTACTCTTGTCAGTTCATCTGTGACAGTGGATGGGGTCATAATCAGTCTGTGTTGCAACTCCAAGACCAAGTCAGTAGCACTGCAGGTGGCTGGTGGTCAGATACTTAAGTACCTTTGGGGTGAGTATCAAAATGTTAGGAAAGTGGGGGCTTCCCTGGTGGCGCAGTGGTTGAGAGTCCGCCTGCCGATGTAGGGGACACAGGTACGTGCCCTGGTCCGGGAGGATCCCACATGCCGCAGAGCGGCTGGGCCCGTGAGCCATGGCCGCTAAGCCTGCACATCCGGAGCCTATGCTCCATGGTGGGAGGGGCCACAGCAGTGAGAGGCCCGCGTACCACAAAAAAAAAAAGTTAGGAAAGCATGTTTATGACTTACGTAGATATTTAATTCTTGAGTACATATACTTGTATCTTATCAGTGTTGCCGTGATTATTAGGTCTTTTAACTACCCTGAAAAACCCTAATCTATAGAGTAGAATTAGCTGGTGTGTTCTCCCTGTATTTTCTCTTGTAATGAACTGGAGTACTTTACTGAGTTTCCAAAACACATTTGGAAAGTGATTTAAATTGCATGTTAAGTATTTTAGCAAGTATTAATGTAACAGTTTTTTTTTTTACAAAGAGCGGATCAGCTCTTGGTAAACCTCATCTGCCAATCCTGCAGAATCACCCTCTCTGGCTGTTGAACCATGGAAGAACCCTGGTGGATTTCCTGTTCGATTTCCTTATCCGTGCACACAGACCGAACTGGCCATGGTTGGAGGAGAGGTAAGTAAACACAGGCAGAAAAACTTACCACTTAGAGCAGTGACCCAGGAACTGATAGCATTAAGTAGAAAGAGTGTGTACTTTGGAGGTGGACCTGAGTGTCCACTAAATCTCAAGGCAACAATGAGGAGTTACTCACTCTCAACAATGAGAAGTTTCCTGAGCCTCAGCCTGTAAATCTCTGAAATGGGATTAGGAGATTGCATGTAGTGGTTAGTTGATTCCTTTCCTTGGAAGTATAAATTCAAAAATAGAAAAATGCAATTGGCAGACTTTTATCCCCATTTGTACAAAACATTCAAAGTTAGTTTATAAGTAACTTTTGGGGACAACAGAAATGTAATCTTGAAACTAGTATTCAGTAGGTTATCATTCATCAAATATTAGAATGCCTATAATTGTGGCCGGTGGTAGATACAGTGGTTACAAAACCAAACAGCTGACTAGTTCCTGCCCTTCTGGAATTTTTAATCTATCAATACGGGTATGGCTGTCCCTTCTGATAGGAGAATGAAGTAAATGAGCAGGGTGTAATGGTAGAGAATAGAGAAGTGTTTGAGGCTAGTTAGAGGATGGTAGCTGTGAGGATGGGGAGACCAACTTTTGGTGGTCTGGGAAAGCCTCTAGGAGGTGGTGGTGTATGTGCTGAGATGTGAAGAAAAAGAAAGTTCTATCTCTAAGAAAGGGAGAGTGTTCCAGGGAGGAGGAACTATCCATACTGTGAGCTTAGGAGAGCTCAGCTTACTCAAGGAACCTAACGGAAGCAATGGCTGGTCCTTAGTGATAGGCCATGGGAAAGAGCGTGGCTTTGCTCATTTAACATAGATTGGAAATTGATGATTTTAATCAGGGAGTAGTGTGATGTGCTTCATGGTTTGAAAGGTTATTCTGGCTGCCCAGTAGAGAGTAGGTTGAAAGGGAGGAGAGTGAAAGTGGCTGTGAGTGGAGGCAGTGAGGGGCCAAAAGGTGATACGTTTGAGACATGCATAGGAGATAGAAACGGCGGGGCTTGCTGATGCACTGGATGGCCTCATAGCACACTTTGCACTGGACCAACCACATCTTAGGCATCTTCAGTCCGCATTACAAGGACCTAGATGTGAAATCATAGGGCAATGGAACCATGTAATAGAAAAGTTGGGTTTAACTAGTTTGGTTAGAATTGTTTGTAATTTCATATTTTATTTCTTCGCAGGAATGTGTCCTCGGTCTGACTGATAGATGTCGCTTTTTCATCAATGACACTGAGGTATCAAGGCTTGTTCTGACATTGAATCTTTTTCAGTCTTGGCCCCAAGTAATATAGCTAACTCTCCCCTTTGCCTCCCTGACCTTTTGTAGGTTGCTTCAAATATCACATCATTTGCAGTATATGATGAGTTTTTATTGTTGACGACTTATTCCCATACCTGCCAGTGTTTTTGCCTGAGAGATGCATCATTGAAAAGTAAGTTTTCAGTGTATAAAATAGAAAATAGTCCCTGTTCTAATATCGTTTGTCCTTTGAAGTCTTGATGACTTAAGATTGTTGCATACTTTGGCTTTTTATCATGAGTCCTAGACTGGAGAAAACTTCTAAAGTTCATTTACTTAGCCCCTAATCTCAACATGATATCTCAGTTGAATCACTCCACATCAGTTAGCAAAGAGAAGGAGGTCCTTCCTTAAGCAGCACATCCTAAGGTAAACAAACAATTTTCAGGAAATTTTTTAATATAACTAATATTTTACTTTGAATTACCATGTAGGCACCAAACTGGCAATATGCTCAATCTTCTTTGTAATCTTCCTTTTCTCACTGTGGCAACCCTCCATTGTATATCTGAAGGACTCCATCTCATGGCTCATAGGAAATCGGCTGCATTTTTTTCTGTGTTCCACGTCCCCCCACCCAGCGTGTTTGTGTGCGCATGCACACAATTTTCTTATGGAAAAAAAGCCCACTTATTTTCTTTGCTTCTATTGATAACTTGGAAACAGGGAATCTTTCACTGATACGACACTAAGACAGAAGGTGCCCAGTCCTCCCTGTGTTTTCCATATCAGTTGAGACGTTGTGTATGGGCATGTGCATGAGGGCTCTGTGAGAGAGCACAAAATTCTGGGATAAGATTGTTTATCAGAGGGGCTAATGGTCTTGAGGCTGAGTAAGAGAGCAGTGCGGCTTAGTTGTTAATTGCTTCTTTCTACTTTGGATAACATGCAGTTTCAGCTGCAGTTAGTGGAGAGTGGCTTGTCCTGACAGTGATTCTTAAGGCTTAGCCTACGGTGTCTTTAGCATTACAGGCAGGTCTGAGCAGCAGCCATGTGTCTAATGGGGAATCTCTGCGGAAGGTGGAGAGGGGTTCACGCATTGTCACTGTTGTGCCCCAGGACACAAAGCTTATATTACAGGTAAGCTGATTTTTCAGGCTATGTTTCTGATAGTCATTTGACAGTAAATAGCAAACAGAATTCTTGTGGATTATATTTTAAGCTGTTTTATCATTTGTGTTAATTTATTATAAGCCTTTCCTTCCTATGTTCTCTGTTAGCTTTATACAAAGGAGTGTTAATACAGGCTCTGCCCAGTAAGGCTAAGAGGGAGACTTCTTTTAAAAGTCAAAATAAGTTTTGAGCACAACTAAATTTTCCCAAAGCTATGCTCATTTTACAGTGTTGTGTTAGTTCTCTAAGAAGAGTTAGGTAAAGTTGTATATCCTGGGTATTTAATTTTTTTCTATTTAGTTAAAAAAGTTATCGATTTGATTTATTTATTTTAAGATGCCAAGGGGAAACTTAGAAGTTGTTCATCATCGAGCCCTGGTTTTAGCTCAAATTCGGAAGTGGTTGGACAAGTAAGTACCATGTATATGATTAGTTAGCTTATTGTTATGACTTACGTGTGAAGACAGCAAGTATTCCATTAAGATTTTTAAAACTTAAAAGTCTTCAAATCTTTCATTACATATATCTTCAATCAGATTCTCAGAGGCTCTCTTTTCTTCACACTTTGATTCTTATATCGTATGGTGTAATAAACATTCCTAGCAGAAGGAATCATGAGGGTCAGTGTACGAAACAGGGCTTCCTAGCCTAAGGGGAACGATATAGGCTTTAGATGGCCTGTGAACCCAGGGAATTTTTGTACCATCCTGTGTCTGTGTGTATTTGTCTGGGCAGAAGGCCTAAGGCTTTCAGCAGACTTATAAAAAGGCCTATGACCCAAAAATGCCTGAGCCACTGTCGTGAAGGAAATGATCCATTATCTGAATCTCTGAATTTGGGGGAAACTTTATATTGGAAAATGTTTACTAACATTTTGTTAAAAAAGAAAGTAGCTCTAAGTTCCGTAATGATTTTGTGTGCGTGTGTGTGGATATAGTCCTCAACCAGCCATGATGACTAAATCACACCTTTTAGGAAGGTAAATGAATCTGGTACCTGATTTTTTTCATTCTATGATTTCAGAGTAGAAATCCAGTAGTAGTTGGGCTATAGTCTTAATTTTAACTGGTTTATATCATTATGAAAATATGCTGAGTCCAGGGAGCTTACTTTTTGTGAAATGCCCTCTCTGTTCATTTTCTGTCTCTTCACAGACTAATGTTTAAAGAAGCATTTGAATGCATGAGAAAACTGAGAATTAATCTCAATCTGATTCATGATCATAACCCTAAGGTAACATTCTAAATCTGATATTTATCATAGCTTACCTTAGACTTGAACTAAGATGATCTGAACTAAAATGTTTTGTCCTTTTTTTATTTTTTTCTTGGGTAGGTGTTTCTTGAAAATGTGGAAACCTTCATAAGACAGATAGATTCTGTAAATCATATTAATCTGTTTTTCACAGAATTGAAGTAAGTATTTTGAATAATTCATGAGTATCGCATGCATAATTTTCTCTCTTCTGGTTAAGGAAATCAGACAGATAAATAGAGGAGAAAAATTACTTTTCAATATATTTTTTTTAATCTCTAACTCTTAGATGCCGCATGTACTGGATTTTCAGTCTTTTCCCTTTTTAAAACTAAGACTTTAAAAGATGTCATTTAGAATTATTATTTGACTTTAATTTTAGGTGTACATAAAAAACTATTAATTGAAATAAATGGTGTCTTCCTCTGCAGTGACTTTTTTCTAACTTTCTATTTTTTTTATTTTTTTCTAACTTTTTAATGAAAAATTTTAAACATGTAGAAAAGTTGAGAAAATTGTCCAGTGAGCATCCTGTACCAGCACCTAGATTCTACAGTTCCTGTATTGGCTTTATCACTATTTCCCATCTGTCCATCCACCATTTTTTTTTCCTAATGCACTTTTAAAAAAAATTAATTGATTTTTGGCTGCATTGGGTCTTCGTTGCTGCGTGCAGGCTTTCTCTAGTTGTGGTGAGCAGGGGCTACTCTTTGTTGTGGTGTGCAGGCTTCTCATTGCGGTGGCTTTTCTTGTTGCAGAGCACAGGCTCTAGGCACACAGGCTTCAGTAGTTGCAGCATGTGGGCTCAGTAGTTGTGGCTCACGGGCTAGAGAGCACAGGCTCAGTAGTTGTGGCGCACAGGCTTAGTTGCTCCGTGGCATGTGGGATCTTCCCAGACCAGGGCTCGAACCTGTGTCCCCTGCATTAGCAGGCGGACTTTTAACCACTGCGCCACCAGGGAAGTCCCCACCCTTCATCTTTACTTTAGACAAATTTCGAGGTAATTATAGGCATCAGTCCACTTTACCTGTCAGTACCTCACCTTGCATAACATTAACTAGAGCATATTCTTTGTGTACGGGGTCCCCCTGCATGTCAAATTTATATATAATGAAATGCACAGATTATAAGTGTACCATTCACTGAGTTTTGACAAAGGTATACTTCCATGTAATCTTGACCCCTATCAAGATAGAGGACATTTCTTTCATCTCAGAAGGTTCCCCCAAATCCCTTCTCATTTGTTCTTTGTCCCCACCCTCTTGGCAACTGCTTTTTTGAGTTTTTCGCTGTAGATCAGTTTTGCCTGTTCAAGAACTTTATATAAATGAATCATATAGTATACTATCTTGAGATTCATCCATGTTTTTGCATGTATCACTAGTTTATTCTTTTTTATTGCTGAGTAGTATGCCGTAGTGTAAACATACTGCAGTTTATTTCTTCATTCTCCTGTGGGTGGACACCTGGACTGTACCCAGTTTGGGGCTCTATGAATGTAACATCTGTATACATTAACATACAAGTCTTCTGTGGACATGTTTCCATTTTCTCAGCAAGTTTTTCCATTTTTCACCATATATGAATATTTTTAGAATTAAACTGTCTTCCAAAAGCCATTTTTTATTTATTACCTCATCGGCACTCCAACATATATGTTAGTAGTTTGATAGCTGGGACATATGTTCAGTTAGTGACCTTGTAATACACGCTTGTTTGCAGGGAAGAAGATGTTACAAAAACCATGTACCCTCCACCAGTTACCAGCACTGTCCAGCTGTCCAGCGATCCTGATGGGAAAAAAGTAGACCTTATCTGCGATGCTATGAGAGCAGCCATGGAGAACATAAATCCTCACAAGTACGTGTGCTGTCGTTAGGTGGCATCTTTTGAGTAACAGAAGTGTGTAGTTGTTTCTCTTCAGCTTGCTCACCTTCCTTATTCTGGTGTACTTCACTTATTACTTCAGGTACTGCCTATCAATACTCACCTCTCACGTGAAAAAAACAACCCCAGAACTGGAAATTGTGCTGCAGAAGGTACACGAGCTTCAAGGTAGAGACATGTTGACAGAGTGTGTGTATCGGGGCCTCAACTGACATCGGGTCTTCGGTCTTCTGGAGATCACACTGACCAGGACCAGGGTCACATCACTGATTTGGCGTGTGGCTTTTTCGTCTCCATTTTAAGACCTGGGTCCATTTCTTTGAATGCTGCCCTATAAAGCTTGTACAAGAGTCAGGGCTTCCCTGGTGGCGCAGTGGTTGAGAGTCCGCCTGCCGATGCAGGGGACACGGGTTCGTGCCCCAGTCTGGGAAGATCCCACATGCCGTGGAGGGGCTGGGCCCGTGAGCCATGGCCGCTGAGCCTGTGCGTCTGGAGCCTGTGCTCCGCAACGGGAGAGGCCACAGCAGTGAGAGGCCCGTGCACTGCAAAAAAAAAAAAAAAGAGTCAAAAGAATATATTCATCTGGTGTCCAGTTCTGCCAGGAAAACGTATTACTTTGTCTTTTTGGTTATGTTGCTAGGTGTGTGGCTTTTTTCCCCAAATGGTTTTGTTCTGTTTTGTTTTCTTACACACTGATAGGAAGTGCTGCACCTGTTCCTGATGCTGTGAGTGCTGAAGAGGCCCTGAAGTATTTGCTGCTTCTTGTAGATGTTAATGAATTATATGATCATTCTCTTGGGACCTATAACTTTGATTTGGTCCTCATGGTAGCTGAGAAGTCACAGAAGGTATGTGGAGTTACTGCTTAGACATACTTCTCATTTTTGTTTATGCGAACATGGTAGTATGAAACAGTGCTCCTGAAACTGCAGTGTTTGGTCTGATGTTAAGGCTGTGAGGACAGGCCTCGAGGCAGAACTGTTAGTCTCCAGGACCCATACTTCCAAGCTCATTCTCTGTCGCTGTTCTGGGCTTACCAAAGTGTTTTGATTGCTAGGTTGAGCAATTGAAATAAAATTACTGGGTTATTTTTAAGCTTATAGGCATTAAGTGTGAACAAATTCTTCTCTTATAAAGGAAATATAACAAATGATTCATATTCCAGTCCAGTTCTATCATGTAGCTTCTTTTACCAGTGCAAATTGGGAACCTGGACAATATGCCCATATGTTAAGGCATTTTTACCAAAAGTGGTTTTATGTAGTTTGGTTTTATATATAATTAATATATGAATACACTACATATTTTTAAAATGATGTAGCTTTCGTTTCATTGCTATAATTATTATATGTTTATTTTTATAAGTAATATAATCACGAGCAATAAAATTGTCCTTTAAAAAAATTTTTTTTTTAACTTTTAGGATCCCAAAGAATACCTTCCATTTCTAAATACACTTAAGAAAATGGAAACGAATTATCAGCGGTTCACTATAGACAAATATTTGAAACGGTATGAAAAAGCCATTGGCCACCTCAGCAAATGTGGTAAGTGTGAGGGTTAGTATGTTTATTTCTGCTTCAAATATTCTTTGGAACTAGGGAGGGTATAAATTGCAATCAAATGTTAGTTTAGACAGACGGATTTCAATTTCCACACCTGAAAATGTTAACAATTACGTACGCGCACCTTATTTTTATCGTATGTTTTGAAAAGCTGAGGGTAAAGCAAATGTCTTTGAATGAACGGGAGGAGCTCCATAGCTAAGAAGATAGAGCAGATGCTTCTGAGTCAAGAGTGATCATCCTCGAAATTCACTTCAGTGTCTTAAAATCAAAATTGGTTGATAATTCACTCTTCTTCTGGTGTTTGCAGACACCTGAAGGAAACCCAGCCTGTCTGAGTGGCCATGCCTGCTGGCAGTGCCCTGACACAGTTTTGATTGGCAGTGATATGGAGTCGAAGCAACACGATGCCGGGTGTTGTGCTTCACCCCATCCCTGACCAGTAGTGGAGCCTCACGCTTCAGCAGTTATGACTCTTTCCTAAGGGCTGAGACGGGGACAAGGAAGAGTCACCTGGGGTGCTTGTTAAGCATTCAGCTTCTGGCTTCCTTGGAGGATCTGGTTCAGCTGGGCTGGGACGGGACTCAGGCCTGTGTATGGTTAATAAGCTCCCCAGGTGATTCTTACTAAGGAGGCTGAGCAAACACTGGACTGGATGGTCATTCATCAGGGGTGGTGTAAAATTCCTTTTAAGTAGAACTCTGATTGCAACTGGCGCTTCTCATACCTCAGAATCTGCAGTGGTGCTCATTAAAGCTCACACTCCTGCATTCCCGTTCTCCAGATACTCTAATTATGCGGGTCTTAAAAAGGTCCCTTGTTGATTTTATGTAGGGACCATTGGTAGAAATGAAATCCATTATGCTTCCCAAGTCTCAAGCTTGTGTGTGTATGAATCTTATTCCTGTAGGACCGGAGTACTTCCCAGAATGCTTGAACTTAATAAAAGATAAAAATTTGTATAACGAAGCTCTGAAGTTATATCCACCAAACTCGCAGCAGTACAAGGTGTGTAGCATGTGAAATGAGGCTCTCCTGATTTTGCTTTGTGCTGTAGTTGGAGAAGGATGAGGCTCCTGAGCCCCTGACACTGTCCTTGGTTTCAAGGTTTATCTTCAAACTAATTAGCCTCATCTTGAACTTCTTATCTGGGAGAAAGGCCCTGACCTGTTCCTCTTCTGAAGAACTTGCCCAGGCAAGAAACCTAGGTGTTGTCTCTGGATCCTCCTCGGGAATACCATGGCAGTTTCCATCCTGCCCCTCCTCCAGCCCAAACTCACGATCATCCTGAATAGTGCTGATCTTTCCCATGTATTTCTGCATAAAGTTTGGTTCGCTTGTTTGAACAAACATCTGTTTAGCTTTTCTCATATGCAGTACTTTGCTTATCAGCTACATGTATTATAATTCTTACAACAACCTGGTAGGTGTTGTGCACAATTTTCAAATGAGGAACCACCTTGCCTCAGGACCTGGGACGTGAGGTGGCCAGCCTGGGATATGGAGCCCGTGCCATCATCACCACCATTTTCAGTTTGTCCACAAATTGTACACGTCTTTCTGTCATCTGGCCCCTGCCTGCTTCTTTAGCATCAGCTGCCTCTGGCAGCCCTCTTCCTCCACTTCCTTTAGCCCTCCTGTCCTTCTAAACTCTCGGGTCTCCTCTGCCAGAAAGCCGTTCCTGGCTGAGGTGCCAAACACTGAGCTCCCAGAGCACCTTGTTCTAAACTTGGGAAGGGCATTTATCAATCTGCTATCTACTGATTTTTTGCCCCACCAGGCTGTGGGTTTCCTTAAGGGCAGGGACCCCGTATTATGTCCCTCTGATTCCCTGCCTCATACTGAGCCTGGGGAATACAGAATTTGGCCAAAGCCTGCCTCTTTGCTCTCATTTGCCTTATCTGTTCGTCCCCTGTGCCCTCTGTGCTTCAGTCATACCAGCCTTTTTGTTATTCTTTCCTGTGCCTTCCATACCCATTCCTGCCCAATGGCCATGGTGCTTTGTGTGCTCTTGGCGTGGAATACTGTCCCGTAACTCTTCACATGGCTTCTAATCCTCACAGCCCTCTGAAACAGCACTTCCATCGCTCTGTCCCTTTACCACTATCTGCCATTATGCTGTCGACCACAGTGTGTTTATAAGTCCGTACTCTTTCACCACAAGAGCAGGAACTTGGGAGTGGTTCTTGTTACTGCTTATTTTTTCTGTTTGTTTGTTTCTGCTTTGTTTGGCTTTATTTTTTGCTTTGCTCTGTTACTCCCGCTGCCCTGAACAGCACTCAGTAATTATTTGTTGGATGAATACATGGCACATCCTCAGTAAGGTTCTGAGTGGAAGAAAAATTGAATTCACTGGTCATCCACAGGGTTTTTCTAAGTCATTCCAGGGAGTTTCAAGTATAATGACACAGGCAGCCTACCTTGGAGATTTAAAAAAACAGTTATCACCTGTCCTCACCAACCCTTTGTCTCCTCCTGTCCCAGGACATCAGCATTGCTTACGGGGAACACCTGCTGCAGGAGCACCTCTGTGAGCCAGCAGGGCTCGTGTTTGCCCGTGCTGGTGCCCACGAGAAAGCTCTCAGCGCCTTTCTGGCTTGTGGCAGTTGGCAGCAAGCTCTCTGTGTGGCAGCCCAGCTTCACTTGACCAAAGACCAGCTGGCTGGCCTGGGCAGAACTCTGGCAGGTAAACACGCCATTAGGTTCTCCCAGATAACTTCTCTAATGGCTTTGTGTCTCTGTGGTTTTGTTTGGCAGTTTTGCAGACATGTGTCAGGTGGGAGCACACCTTGGTGCACTGTCATGTGCATGGGTAAAGGTTAATTTGGAGTGGCTTATTAGGTAGAGTAAAAGTTTAACTGCTACGAGAGCTCCCCAAATACAATGGCACAATAAAGAAAGCAGTTTACTTGTCTCTCTCATGGCACTGACAAGTCCTCCCATGGTGTGGATCTGCCATCTCTTAGGCAGAGAGTTGAAGGTGGATTTTCTCCACATCTGTATTCCAGTCCTCAGGAAGGGGAAAAGCTAGAATCGTGAGAGAACACTCAAAGTTGGAAATGATCTAGCTAACACTTTTCTCTACCTCATTCACCAAACTCACACTTTACAGGACACCGGGTACAGTGTAGCTGGGTAGCAATGTGCCCTGCGAGAATGTAAAGATGAATTTCTAGGTGGGACTGTTCAAATATAGCCAATAGATCATTGGAAACCATAATAGCAATTTTCAGAAATGAAGCCAAATGTATAAGCAATGTGAAAGCAAAGGCAGTTTAGCTGTGTCAGGATCTAGGGATTGCCTGAACTGGAGGTGAGGTTATTCCAGTCTGATTTCTTAGAGTGGAGTGGCATTCCCAGAGTGCCTGGGAGAAGTGACGGGTGCGGCTCTGGCCCTCTCAGCCATGCTTGAAGTGAGTGAGTGGCTGGTATATTTTCCCCCCACCTTTTCAAGAGTCTTGTAAATATTGTTATGATATCCCCATAAAAAGCAGTCCTGAAAAAAAATCCAAACTACATCCTGTTAAATGTACATATATATTCTCTTGAGTAATTTCACAGTGTTTTTTTTTCCTTTGGGATTATAAAAATGTGTGAGATTATCACTTTTCTGTTTCTGGCATTTTCTGGTTATTGTATCTGTGGACTCTTCTATAAGCCCTTTCAGTTTCCAAGCTGAACTCTTTTTACAGGTACCAAGAAGTCCTTATTTGAGTCTTATTAACTCTTCATTCTGGCTCCGTTGATACTTCTGCTCTAGAAACTTGTTATTTGTAGTTTAAATTTTCTAGTTCTGTTCTTGGTGTCTGTTATCTTCTCTTACATTCTTTTCAACTCTTAGCTTGCTGTGTGTCATGCCTTATAATGGAGTGCACCTAGTTCTCCCAGATGCTTAGCAGAAAAAGGTGGAGAAGACAGTGCTCAAAGATTTTTGAGAAATGTTACAGGGTGGAGTCACTTCATGTGTACATTTAACTTAGTTTACACAAGTCACCAAAAGGAAGAAAAGATAGCTGTTGAAACAGTGGAGATGACTCTTCCTGGTTTTGACAGTGATAATATGCCCTGGAGTTAGCATGAAATGGGAGACGTGACTCTGCCAGCCACTTAGTTAACTCTGGGTTCTGTGTGCCTCTCATAGTGTAATTATCTCAACTGGGCTGAGAATGAGTCTCAGATCTGAAGATACTGCAAGACCCCTGACATAAGCCAACTACCCCCATCTAGTGCGCAACCAAAGAAACAGCAGCCTCTTCCTATTAGAGGAAGAAATGGATTAGTGCGAGACGCTAGGTCAGTTTCCCACATGTGTGCCTTTGTATTTTTCATGACTGATTTTGACTATATGTGATTTTCACATCCCATGCTAAATTTTGATTGTAACTGCCATTTAAGATAGGACCCCATGGTATTCCTGCCTCTCTCTCTCATAGAAATTCACAAAGTATATAGTTTGATACACAATAAAGACATATTAATGAAGCATTTCAGCAAAAGAATGCTTAACTCTACCTTACCCAGTGCTTCACAAACGTACTTGACCTGAGAATGGTTTCTTGGTCCTGCCTTTTATGATCCTTCGAGCAGTCTGGGAGAACACTTTTGAAAATGCCATTTTAAAGCAGTTCACTTTGAATGTATACTCTGTAGAGCTCAATCTCCAATTTGTAGGGGACCATTTTGATTTAAATAGTACCACCTGAAACCGTTTCAACTTGAGTTTTGGGAATACCGTTCTTAGTAAGCCGACTGTGCTCAGATGCTTACTGTCTTTGCAGGAAAGCTAGCTGAGCAGAGGAAGCACGGCGACGCAGCCACAGTTTTGGAACAGTACGCCCAGGTAAACTCAGTGCCTCCCATCCACACCCCTCCCCCACCCCCAATCAACAAGCAAGTACCTTAGTGATCATGAAAATTAAAGGAACTGTGGGTATTTAGGAAATCCAGAGATAGTATTTCCCCTGAGGGTCTCCCATCTTGCTGGCTTGACTTGGTAATCTAAATTCAGTATATCTCTAAGTAGTTACACTTGCTGTGAGGTAGAATGCCAAAGAACACTATTACAATATGCACTAGTGGCTTGACCTTGGTAGAAAGTATAAATTAAATCTGAAGGGAGTTATACCTTTTATATTAACTTACCAAAGTAGCAACAATGAGAAAAGACCGTTCTCAACCAAAGGGATGGAGCGTTACACCCTTTTTCGGCTTTCACTCCCGTTCTTTCTGTTGGAAATGTCTCTTTTACCTCGGGCAGCTTGATGGGTTCCAATTTCCCACCAGATTATAAGGATAAGTACCTACACCAGCTTTTGATAGAATTCTAGGATTTATTATGAAAATAATAAAGCCTATGTGCTGTCACAGACTTAACAGGACACAGGTACACAATTAATACCAGGGATTCCTGCCTCTAGGGTTTTGGCGTTTGATGAGAAAGTGTTTGTTACAGTTGTCACTAGTGGGCACATCTGCATAACAAAATTGTGCTTTTAAAATACTTCATTGTCTTTCATGTAATACGAGTCAGTGAAACAAGGTAACTAAAATGTGATATCATTAGATCCTGGAAAGAAAATATGTTGGGTGATTGAGCTGAAAACATGAAGATATATCCCACCTAAGATGGTTAACTAAATGGATAAGATGCCTGCTTTTGATTTCTAACATTTCTTTTTGACTCTTTCTTAGAATTTCCAACTCTCTGCTTACATGACCCATCTGTTCTTGACGTTGTTTTTTCCATTAGAGGTGTTATCATATTTATTGTACTGATCTTAAGTTCCCAGCCTCACAATCTCAACATCCCTGCCCTATCAGAGTCGTGTTCTGATGCTTGCTTTGACTCTTCAAACTGTGTTTTAATCCCTTTTGTATGCCTTGTAATTTTCTGTCAGAAGCCTAATGTGTGTGATATACTGGGTTAAAGCAAATCTGATAAATAGGTCTTTAATGATATGGTGATGAGGCTGGGGGTTGGGTAGGAGAAGTGTTCTGTAGTCCTGTGATTAGCTGGCAGTCTTGAAGTGAGCATGTACCTCATCTGTGAACTTCACCAGTGCTTCTCAGTCTTTTTTCACTTCTTAGGTAGGACAGGAAGGTTAGAGGGGGCTGGAGTTGGGTATTTCCCTGCCTCCACATTGGTTAGGCCCTGGTGAAACCCACTTTGATTAGGCTCTGCCAAAATCACTTGAGTGCAGGTCTTGTCAGTATTTTCAAATGTCTGCTTTTCCCTTCCCCCTGCTAGAAGTACGTAGACACCGTGAGAAGTTCTGGTAGGGCTCCTGGAGGTAAAAAACTCACAAAAGTGTGGGAATCTCCGTAAGTATGGACCCCTATAGAGTTTTTAACTCTTGGCCTTGTCTACAGTGAGTGCTATTAGCTGGAGAAATTCAGTCTTTCACCCTAAGTGTGATGTTTGCTAGCTTTTTTGGGAGTTTAATAGGTGTGAGAACCTGGGAGGGCCAAATCTCGTTGGCCACCTGTTTTGTACATAAAGTTTTATTGGAACATAGCCCCACCATTTGTTTACCCATTGTCTGTGGCTGCTTTTGCACTTAAAACCACAGAGTTGAAGAGTTGTGACAGAGACAGTCTGGATGAAAGTCCCAGAAAGCCTAAAATATTAACTATCCTTTTACAGAAAAAATTTGCCAATCCTAGCCCACTTGTGTTGAGGAAATTCCCTTTTATTTCTGGTTCTGAGAGTTTTTATCATGAACGGGTATTGAAGTTTGCTGATTGCCTCTTAAACTAAGATGTTTTCTGTTTTGTTTTTAGACCAGTGATAGGGTGAATTGTATTTATGTTTTTTCTTTTTTTTAATTGAAGGATAATACCTTATTTACAATGTTGTGTTAATTTCTGCTATACAGCAAAGTGATTCGGCTGCACATATATATACATTCGTTTTTATATATTATTTTCCATTATGGTTTATCATAGGATACTGAATATATACTTCTCTGTGATATACAGCAGGACCTTGTTGTTTATCCATTCCATATATAATAGCTTACATCTGCTCACCCCAACCTCCCACTCCATCCCTCCCCCACCCTCTTCCCCCTTGGAAACAAGTCTGTTCTCTATGAGTGTCAGTCTGTTTCTGTCTCATACATAGGTTCTTTTGTGTCATATTTTAGACTCCACATATAAGTGACATCATGTGGTATTTGTCTTTCTGACTTTCTTCACTTAGTATGATAATCTCTTGTTGCTGCAAATACCATTGTTCTTTTATATGGCTGAGTAGCATTCCATTGTATTATATGTACCACATCTTCTTTATCCATTCATCAGTTGATGGACATTAAGACTGTTTCCATGTCCTGGCTATTGTGAATAGTGCTGCTGTGAACATAGAGGTACATGTATCTTTTTGGATTACAGTTTTGTCTGGATATATGCCCAGGAGTGGGATTGCTGGTTCATATCGTAATTCTATTTTTAGTTTTCTGAGGCACCTCCATACTGTTTTCCATAGCAGCCGCACTTAGTTCCCACCAGTGGTGTAGGAGGGTTCCCTTTCCTCCACATCCTCTCCAACATTTGTTATTTTATAGAGTTTTAATGATGGCCATTCTGACCTGTGTGAGGTGGTACCTCATTGTCGTTTTGATTTGCGTTTCTCTAATAATGAATGATGTTGAGCATCTTTCCATGTGCCTATTGGCCATCCGTATGTATTCTTTAGAGAAATGTCTATTTATGTTTTCTGCCCATCTTTTGATTGGGTTGTTTGTTGTTGAGTTATATGAGCTGTTTGTATATTTTGGAAATTAAGCCCTTGTGCATCACATCATTTGCAAATATTTTCTGCCATTCCATAGGTTGTTTTTTTGTTTTGTTTATGGTTTCCTTTGCTGTGCAAAAGCTTGTAAGTTTGACAAGGTCCCATTTGTTTATTTTTGTTTTTATTTCCATTGCCTTGGAAGACTGTCCTAAGAAAACATCGGTACAATTTATGTCAGAGAATGTTTTGCCTGTGATCTCTTCTAGGAGTTTTATTATGTCATGTCTTATGTTTAAGTCTTTAAACAATTTTGAGGTTATTTTGTGTAGTGTGTGCTTCAACTTCATCAGTTTACATGTGGCTGTCCAACTTTTCCAACAGCACTTACTAAAGAGACTGTCTTTTTCACATTATATATTTTTGACTTTTTTATCGAAGATTAATTGACAGTAGTTGTGTGTATTTATTTCTGGGCTATCTATTCTGTTCCATTGATCCATTTGTCTGTTTTTGTGCCAATACCATGCTGGTTTGATTTCTGTAGCTCTGTAATATGTCTGAAGTCTGGGAAGGTTATGCTTCCTGCTTTCTTCTTTTTCCTCAGGATTGCTTTGGCAATTCTGGGTCTTTTGTGGTTCCATACAAATTTTACAATTATTTGTTCTAGTTCTGTGAAAGATGTCATGGGTCATTTGATAGGGATTGCATTGAATCTGTAGATTGCTTTCAGTAGTATGGCCATTTTAACAATATTAATTCTTTGAATCCAAGAGCATAGGATTTCTTTCCATATCTTTGAGTCATCTTCAATTATCTTTCTTAATGTTTTATAGCTTTTAGCATATAAGTCTTTCACCTCCTTGGTCAGGTTTATTCCGAAGTATTTTATTTGGGGGGCTGTGATTTTGAAAGGTATTGTTTTTTTACATTCCCTTTCTGATATTTCATTGTTAGTGTAAAGAAATGTAGCTGATTTCTGTATGTTAATCTTGTATCCTGCTACCTTGCTGAATTTGTTTATCAGTTCTAGTAGTTTTTCTGGGGTGTATTTACGGTTTTCTATGTATAGGATCATGTTATCTGCATATAATGACATTTTTACCTCTTCCCTTCCGATTTGGATACCTTTTATTTCTTTTTGTCTGATTGCTGTGGTTAGGCCTTTCAATACTATGGTGAATAGAAGTGGTGTGAGTGGGCATCCTTGTCTAGTTCCAGATTTTAGCAGGAAGCCTTTCAGCTTTTCACCATTGAGTATTATATTGCTTGTGGGTTTGTCATAAATAGCTTTATTATGTTGAGATATGTTCCCTCTATACCCACTTTGGAAAGGGGTTTTAACATAAATGGATGTTGAATTTTGTCAAATGCTTTTCTGCATCTATTGGTTTTTGTCTTGCCTTTTGTTGATGTGGTGTATCACATTAATTGACTTGCGTACGTTGAACCATCCATGGGAACTTGGGATGAATCTCACTTGGTCGTGGTGTATGATCTTTTTTATGTGTTGTTGGATTCAGTTTGCTAACACTAACCTCTGTATTCATCAAAGATACTGGCCTGAAATTTTCTTTTTTGGTGGTGTCTTTGTCCAGTTTTGGTATCAGGATGATGGCAGCTTCATAGAATGTCTTTGAGAGTGTTCCCCACTCTTCAGTTTTTTGGAGGAGTTTGAGAAGGATAGGTATAAGTTCTTCTTTTTATGTTTGGTAGAATTCACCTGTGAAGCCATCTGGTCCTGGACTTTTGTTTGTAGGGAGTTTTTTTAATTACAGACTATTTCACCTCTAGTGATTGGTTTTTCAAATTATCTGTTTCTTCTTGATTCAATTTTGGTGGGTTCTATGTTTCTAGAAACTTGTCCATTTCTTCTAGGTTGTCAATTTGTTGGCATATGGTTGTTCATAGTATTCCCTTATGGTTTTTTGTATTTGTGCAGTATCAGTTGTCATGTCTCCTTTTTCATTTCTTATTTTGTTTATTTGGGTTCTCTCTCTCTTCTTCTTGGTGAGTCTTGCCAGAGGCTTGTCAATCTTGTTTACCCTTTAAAAGAACAAGCTCTTTGTTTTATTGATTTTTTTTCTGTTGTTTTTTAAATCTTTATTTTATTTCCTCCCTGATTTTTATTAATTCCTTCCTTCTACTGACTTCATGTAATTCATGAATTACTTCATGCATTATTTTTATTCATGAATTACTTTTTATAATTCTTTTATTTGTTCTTCTTTTTGTAATTGTTTTAAGTGGTTGATTAGGTTGTTTATTTGAGATTTTTCTTGTTTTTTGAACAAGGCCTGTATCACTATGAACTTCCCTCTAAGAAATGGTTTTGCTGCATCCCATAGATTTTGTATGGTTGTGTTTTCATTGTCATTTGTTTCAAGGTATTTTTTAATTTCCTCTTTGATTTCATCATTGACCTGTTGGTTTTTTAGTAGCATGTTGTCTAGTCTTCATGTAGTCATTTTTTTCCTCATTTCTTTTCCTGTGGTTGATTTCTAGTTTCATGGCATTGTGGTCAGAAAAGATCCTTGAGATAACGTCTATACTCTGAAATTTGTTGAGGCTTGTTTTGTGCCCTAGTATGTTGTCAATCCTAGAGAATGTTTAATGTGCACTTGAAAAGAATGTGTATTATGGGTTTTTTGGGATGTAATGCCCTGAAAATATCAATTAAGTCTAACTGTTCTATTGTATCATTCAGGATCTCTGTTGCCTTATTGATTTTCTGTCTAGAAGATCTGTCCATTGATGTGAGTGGGGTGTTAAAGTCTCCTACTATTATTGTATTCCTGTCAGTTTCTCCCTTTATGTCTGTTAGTATTTGTTTTGTGTATTTGGATGCTCCTATATTAGGTGAATATATGTTGACGAGTGTAAAATCCTCTTCTTGTGTTGATCCTTTTATTATATAGTGTCCGTCTTTATCCTTTATGGACTTTGTTTTAAAGTCTATTTTGTCTGATATGAGTGTTGTGACTCCCACTTTTCTTGTCATTTCCGTTTGCATGAAATATCTTTTTCTGTCCCCTCACTTTCAATCTCTGTGTGTTCATTGCCCTGAAGTGGGTCTCTTGCAGGCAGGTATTGTAGGCTCATTTTTTTAATTCAGTTTGCCACTCTGTGTCTTTTGATTTGAGCATTTAGTCCATTGACATTTAAGGTAATTATTGATAGATATGTATTAATTGCCTTTTTAACCTTGTTTTCCTGTTGATTTTATATTTTTTCTTTGTCCCTTTTTCTTTTTATCTTTTGTGGTTCGATGATTTTCTTTTGTGTTATACTTAGGTTCTTTTTGGTTTTTTTAATCTATTGTATGTCTTTGATTTGTGGTTACCCTGTTTTTCCACTATGTTAACCCCATCCTGTATCTGCTTGCCTTAGACTGCTAGTCATATAGGCTCAAACACATTCTAGGAAATGAAAAAAAAATCTACATTTTCTTACTCTCCTCCCCCACACTTTATGATTTTGATGTCCTCTTTTACATCTTCATGTTCATCCTTTTGCTGTTTATTGTGGTTATCACTTTCACAGAAATTAAAAAATTTTTTTTTAATCTCTGTACTGGCTTATTTAGGTGATTTGCTTTCCAATTGTGATTTTCTCTTTCTTATATATTCTTCTTTTCTATTTAGAGAAGACCTTTCAGTATTTCCTTTAGGATAGGTTTAGTATTGCTGTATTCTTTTAGTTTCTGCTTGTCTGAGAAATTCTTTATCTTTCCTTCTATTCTAAATGATAATCTTGCTGGGTAGAGTATCATAGGTTGCAGACTTTTCCCTTTCAGGACTTTGAATATATCTTGCCCCTCCCTTCTGGCCTTGCAACGTTTCTGTAGAGAAATCAGCTGATAGCCTTATGGGGGTCCCCTTGTAATTAACTCTTTGTTTTTCTCTTGCTGCTTTTAGAATCCTCTCTTTATCTTTAAATTTTGCTGTTTGTATTATGTCTTGGTGTAGGTCTATTTGGGCTTACCTTGTTTGGGACCCTCTGTGTTTCCTATACCTGGATATGTTTCCTTCTTTATGTTTGGGAAATTTTCAGCCATAATTTCTTCAAATACATTTTCAATCCCCATTGGCATGCTTTATATTATCCCATAGGTCTCTTATATTGCTTTCATTTTCTTTTTTTTTTTTAATTTGCCTTTCTGTCTGCTGTCCTGATTGGGTGATTTGCATTATTCTGTTGCTATCTTCCAGGTCACTTATTTGTTCTTGTGCATTACTTATTCTGCTGTTCATTGCTTTTAGTTCAGTTGTCATCTCAGCAAATGATTTCTCTAATTTTTCTTGGTTATACTTTATAGTTTCTAGTTCCTTTTTTTTTTTTTACAGTACTCTGCATTTCTGTCAGTAGCCTTCCTTAATTCTTTCAGTATTTTCATTATCTCCTTTTTGAAATTGGTGTCTGTTTGACTGAAGAGGTCTGTTTATTTGTTCTTTCAGGGGAATTCTCTTGGTCTTTTAACTGTGAGTGGTTCCTCTGCTTCTTCATTTTACTTATATTTCTCTTATTCTGTGAGTTTAGGAGAAACAGTTAGCTACTCGTCTTGGAGGGCTATTTATATGTGGGTCTGTCCCTGTGTATCTTGTGTGGGTTTAATATTTTTGGTGCGAGGGCAGTTTTTATTATTTATTTATTTGTTTATTTATTTGGCTGCATCAGGTCTTAGTTGTGGCACGTGGGATCTTTGTTGCAGCATGTGGGATCTTTCATTGCGGCGCATGGGCTCCTCTTTAGTTGCGCAGGGGCTTCTCTCTAGTTGTGGCATGCGGGCTACAGAGCATGCAGGCTTAGTTGTCCCGTGGCATGTGGGATCTTAGTTCCCCAACCAGGGATCGAACCTACATCCCCTGCATTGGAAGCAGATTCTTAACCACTAGACCACCAGTAAAGTCCCATGAGGGCTGTTTTTTTTTTACCTGTAGCCTCTTTCCTCAGCATGTGCTGGCCATCATCCCCTTGACAGGGGGTGTGCAGATATGGGAGCTAGTGCCTGGTCTTGGGGTTCTCGGTGGCACTGGCAGATCACGTGCACCCCTAGAGCATGCAAAGGGAGTAGAGGCAGCTCACGACCAATCCTGGAGTCCAGAAGGGTGGTGGTGGCAGCTGGTGATTACTCCTAAAGCCCAAAGGGCAGTCGCTGCTCGTGACCGCTCCTGGAGCTCGTGTAGGCGGTGTTCTGCTGCCTGAGAGCTCCTGCAGGGAAAAAGGCTGTAGTGGCAGGTCCTGCCCCTCCCCTCACGCACCGCCCACACAATGGCACCTGGCCTCTAAAGCAGCCTAGCTTTCCTCCGCGTGCACTCCCAGGTGTGGTTGCACCAGACTCCAGCCCCTTCAGGCTGTCTGCGTGCAGCCCACTCCAGTTGTCTACCTGGGTCTCATCTCTGAAGCCCAAGTTTACACACCCAGCTCCCGCCCATACCAGAGGACATGTGTCTTAGGCTGGGGAGTGCAGGGCGGTGGCACTGTCTGTCTCTCCATTCTACTGCTGCAAACCAGTTGCTGCATTCTCCTCCCAGGCTCCAAAGCTCCCCCTCTGTCCCAGCTAATCTCCCCACTGGTGAGGGGACTTCCCAGGGTACAGGAACCTTTCCTCTTTCACAGATCCCTCCCAAGGGCCCAGGTCCTGTCCCGATTCCTCTCTCTTTTTTTTTTCTTTTGTCCTACCCAGTTACAGGGAGATTTTCTTGCTCATTCAGAGTTCTGAGGTCCTCTGCCAGCGTTTGGTAGATATTCTGTGAGAATTGTTCCACATGTATGTGTATTTCTGATATATTTGTGGGAGGGGGTGAGCTTCATGTCCTACTACTCCACCATCTTGATCACTCATCTGCACTGACTTTTGAATGTTAAACCAATCTTGCATCCCTGAGTTAAACCCAACTTGGTCATAATGTATGACCTATATTGGTGGATTCGAAAGTTTACTTGAGGCTTTTTTGCTTGTTCACAAGGAATATTGGTTTATAGTTTCCTTGTTATGTCCAGAATATGTAAAGAACTCTTACAACTCAAGAACAAAAGGACAAACAACTCATTTTGTTTGAAATGGCCAAAAGACTTGAATAGATATTTCTCCAAAGAAGATATACAGATGGCCATTAACCACATGAAGAGATGTTCAACATCGTTGTTCATTAAGGAAATGTAAATCAAAACCACAGTGGGCTATCACTTCATACCCACTAGAATCATTTTAATCAAAAGAATGAAAAATAAGTGTTGTCAAAGATGTGGAGAAATAGGAACCTTTGTATATTGCTAGTGGGAAGGTAAAATGGTGCAGCTGCTATGGAAAAGAGTTTGGTGGTTCCTTAAAAAGTTAAGCATAGCATTACCATATGATTCAGCAGTTCCACCCCTAAATATATACTCGAGAAATGGAAACATACGTCCACAAAGAAACTTGTATACAAATGTTTATATTTTTAGAGCATTATAATAGCCAAAAGGTGGAAACAACCCAAATGTCCATCAATGACAGATGAACAGATGAATAAATTGTGATATGTGCATACATGCACAGATACACACACACAGGAATATTATTCAGTCATAAAAAAGAATGAAAAATTGATGCATGCTACAACTTAGATGAAACTTGAAAACATTATGCTGAGTGAAATAACTCACATAAAAGGACAAATATTGTATGATTCTACTTACATGAAGTAACTAGAGTAGTCAAATTCATCTGGACAGAAAGTATAATGATGGTTGCTAGAGTCTGGGGGTAGGGGAACATGGGAATTTACTGTTTAATGGATATAGAATTTCAGTTTTGCAAGATAAAGTTTTGGAGACTGATGGTGGTGGTGATGGTTTCACAACAGTGTGAATTTGCTTAATGCCACCGAACTATACAGTAAATGGTTAAAAGGGTAAATTTTATATTAAATTTTACTACAATCAAAAAAAATAAGGGGAAAGAAAGGAACAAAGAACCAGTAGATGGTACAACTTGGATGAATCTTAAAAACATATGCTAAGTGAAATAAGTCAGACACAAAAAGTCACCTATTGTGTGGTTCCTTTTTTACAATATATCCAGATTAGGCAAATCCAGAGAGACATAAAGCAGGTTAGAAGTTACCAGGGGGTGAGAGGAGTGGGAAATAAGGAGGGATTGGTTAATGGATATGGAGTGTTTTTATGTGATGATAAAAAAATTTTGAAAGGGAGAGCTTGTGGTTACCAACATTGTGATACAGTAAACACCATCGAATTACACACTTTAAAATCATTCAGTGTATGTTATGTGAATTTGATCTCAATAAAACACACTCACACATTGCCAGTCAAGCAAAACACATCCTACCGCGTTCCTCTGGGACACGTGGTACAGGCCTGCAAGGATCCTTTGGGCTCTCGGAAGAAAATGTTTAATCAATCTTTTTAATTAAAAATAACCTATTTAAAGTAGTATATATGTATTATAGATTGTTTAAAGTGCTGAAAGCACATACAAGAAAATAAAAACATCTCATTCCTACCACTCAGAGATTGCTATTATTAGCACCTCTTGTTTTCTTTCTAGAGTTTTCTCTCTCCTTTCAGTCTCTTCCCCACCCCCTCTCTCCACACACACACACACACACACACACACACACACACACACACACACACACACACACACACACACACACACACACACGTATTTTTAACCAAAATGAAATTATGCTGTTTGTTCTGTTTGTAAATTTGGTGTGTTTGGTTATGATCTTCATCTCTCCATGTTGACACATTTTAATTCATCTAATAATTACAATTTAAGTTCCCTCAATATTCCAAAATTGTTTACAGTAGATCGATCCAAATTAGATTCCAGTCTAGGGACAGGTATTGCATTTTGTTATGTCCTTTAAATCCCTTTTATCTAATGTATACACCTTTTTATCTAATGTATACACCTTTTTATAACAGAGATTACTTGAAGAAACTCAGCCAGTTGCCTCATATATTTCATCTTTTAAAAACGTGTTTTGTTTTATATGCTTTTTAAGTACATTAACTAATTATGTATTGGGGTACATGATCAAAAGTGTTTAGTGATAAGGGTACAAGCATCACAAATGGTTAAAGACTGTAGGGTATGCAGGTGTTTATTACACTCATCAGTTTTTTGTAAGTTTGAAGTTCAAAATAAAAAAATAAACATTAAAAAAGAAAAAATGGTTTAGAAGATTACTATTCTAGTCTACCATTTTTCCAGAGTGTGCACTTGTCAATTCAGGAGTCCACCTAAACCTCTGGAATCAGATTTGGAGGCGCAGCGGGGGAAATGGGCATTTCTAACAGTCTTTCTCGTGGTTTTGATGCTCAGGGATGTAGAGAGGTGATGCTTACCTTGTGCTTTGTGATCATTTCCAGAATTGACACCCCTCCTTTGTCTCTTGCATCAATATTTATCGAGCATGTACTCTAGGCCAGTCCCACCAACTGGGACTGTGAGTGATAGGCTGGAAAGGCAGAGGGAGGCAGCTCTGTGGGCAGTTTTGCAGTTTATTATGGTGGCATCTAACACACTTGCTCCATTAGCCTGTTACCTTCCTTGATGTTCCCCTGTCAGGATTATGAAGAAGCTGTGCTCTTGCTGTTAGAAGGAGCTGCCTGGGAAGAAGCTCTGAGACTGGTAAGAGGACTTCAAAACTCCTCCCTGCATGAAGTGCTAAGCGGAGCAAGAGCCTGCACAGGGGAGACAGCGTCAGCCGCAGTCCCTTGTCTTCGGAGCTACTGAAATTTGTTAGAAATAGTTCAGGTTCCTGGTCTAAGGATAAGCAGTGCTTCTTAAACCATTTAAAAAGTTTATTCTTGATGTTTGGAATTAGTCCTCTAAATATGAAATATTACTAATTTTTACTGAAATGAATTGAGTTTTCATTGGCTACCTTATAGGAGGCCTACTCCTCTGGAAAATATCCTGTCACCTCTGAAAGTGATCCATTTCCAAGTATCTTAACTTTCCAGTGATTTGAAGTTTTCCTGCCTAAAATTGTTGTATTTTTTTTTTTTTAGGTACATAAATATAACAGACCAGATATTATAGAAACCAACGTAAAGCCTTCCATTTTAGAAGGTGAGGGTTACATTTAGATAGAATTCCTGATTTGGAAGTATAGAACTGCTGGGAGAGAGGGAGACGGGAGAGTACTGCCTGTGCTATTACATCCTTTAATCATGTCAGTGATGAAAGGACTCATTATATCGAGTCAATCAGAGTTCTCCAGTGGGTGTGAAATTTACTTCTGAACATGGTTTTTAAATACGGTATGTTGCTAAATAGTAGCACATAACTTATTTGAATGTTAAAAACCTGTGATAAGATACAATTAAGAATCTTTGGGAATAGTTGGTAAACTCAAATATGAACTGTATATTAGATAATATTGTATCAAATGGTTAATTTCCTGCATTTAATAATTGTATTGTGGTTATATAGATGATATCCTGATTCTTAAGAGAGAGATGCTGAAGTATTTAAGAGGGAAGAATCATATCTGCAACTTCCTCTCAGAGGGTTCCACAAAAATGTGTGTGTTTAGAAACAGGAAGCCAAAAATATGGCAAAATGTTAATAATTGATAAATCTAAGTGAAGGGTATATGTATGTACATTGAATTACTGCAACCTTTAAGTAGGTTTGAAACTTTTTCAAAATAAAAATTTTTTAAAAATAAGAAGGGACTTCCCTGGTGGTCCAGTGGTTTAGACTCTGCACTTCCACTGCAGGGGCCTCAGGTTTGACCCCTGGTCGGGGAACTAAGATCCTGCATGCAGTGTGGCGCGGCCCAGAAAATAATAATAAAAAGAAGAACCTTTGCAGATGGTTCCTCAATAACAGATGAGTGTTATCAGTTCTAGAATACTCTGGTGTTCGCTATATCCCTTGCAAAGTGTAAAAGAAGGACATCAGTTGGACTTATAAAAGTCTTTGGGAGTAGAGGTTGATTTTAAGCTCTGCACAGTCTACCCTGTAAGTAATGTCTGGCCTTTCTGACATTAACATGTATTTATATTCTTACCCTGCCTGCTCTCTACTACCCTGTCCTACTCAAAACTGGGAGGGTTCTTTGTGTATCATTCACTTTAGGTACTCCTAACTGGATACTGGAAGCATCCTTCCTGGCCCTATAACAATCCATCTAGCCCACTCTTGGATTTTTCTCCACTAATTAGAACCTAGAAAAAGTGCTTCTTAAACATATAAGTATTGGGTATTTGTAGATGAAAAACTACAAAGACCTAATACTTATATGTTTAAGAAGCATTTCAGAGACTTTCCTCCTATTTTTGTTAGCAGCTTCCTGTGCACTCCTTTTATTTACTAGTCTTCTCTTGGGTTACATACCAAGTCTTTTGTTCAGGTGATTTTGTAAGTTTAGTGGTAGAGAGTATTCTTGGATGATGTTTTGTTTTGTTTTGTTTTTGCTGTACTCGGGCCTCTCACTGTTGTGGCCTCTCCCGTTGTGGAGCACAGGCTCTGGACGTGCAGGCTCAGCAGCCATGGCTCAGAGGCCCAGCCGCTCCGCGGCATGTGCGATCTTCCCGGACCAGGGCATGAACCCGTGTCCCCTGCATCGGCAGGCGGACTCTCAACCACTGCGCCACCAGGGAAGCCCTCTAGGATGATGTTGATGAACTTTAAGATCTGGAATCTCAATCTCTAGTTCTTTCTCCTATAGCAATGTTGGTTACTTCTCATTAAAGAAAAAATTCTTGCTTGAAAAACCTGGTAACTTCTTTTCTTTGTTAAGCTCCAACTCCCTCACTAACCACTCCCACTCTAGTTTTATCTCTTTGTTTAAACGTGCTCAAATTATTTTCCATCTGCACCCTTAGCCCAGAAAAATTATATGGCGTTTCTGGACTCTCAGACAGCCACCTTCAGTCGCCATAAAGCACGTCTATTGGTGGTACGAGAGCTCAAGGAGCAAGCACAGCAGGTGCATCTGGGTGAGTGCCCACCTGAAGACACCAATGCTTGGGGGGGGGGGGGCCAGCATTGCGCTTTGTCTCAGCACGCAGTGTGATTACTGTGCCAAGTGGAAGTCCGAGGCCTCTGAGGGTCTGTGAGGGTCTTTGTTGTGGGCAGGACCAGGCACCAATGGGCAGAGGTCTGCCAAACGTTCTCTCCACACCCCGACCAGAGCAGCAGACTACTGTATTTACACAGTGATCTCCTCATTTCCAGAAGTTCCTTTGCTTTAAAAAAAAAAAAAAAAAAAAAAAGACTTTCCTGGTGGTCCAGTGGTTAAGACTCTGCACTCCCAATGCAGGGTGCCCCGGTTCGATCCCGGGTCAGGGAACTAGATCCCACATGCCACAACGAAGATCTTGCACATGGCCACAAAGATCCCACATGCCACAACTAAGACCCAGCGCAGCCAGCTAGCTAGATAAATAAATAAGTAAGTAAAAATTTTTTATGTAAAAAGAATAAAGAAGTTTGGTAAAGTACTAGTTTACAGTAATAAAACTGTATATATTATCTATTTCATTTTGAGATCGACTTTGTACTAGTTTTCATGTCCTTAGATATGACCTGGTTAACTGTAGTTCCCTTACCCCACTGAAGGTAAACCCTCATTGCAGGTAGTTTTCATGCTGTCTGGTTCTTCTCCTCTAGATGATGAGGCACCCCATGGTCAAGAGTCAGATCTCTTCTCTGAAACTAGCAGTGTCATGAGTGGCAGTGACATGAGTGGCAAATATTCCCACAGTAACTCCAGAATATCAGCGTATGTATCATGTTTATTCAGCACATTGACCATGCCCTGGGTATATGGAGAAAGTACAAGTAAATAGGTCAGTTTTCCAACAGGACAGTGCAGCAGGAGGGGGAGGACATTCTTCAAGGCCCCGTGGAAGCTGTGCAAGGACCTTCGCAGCATATCTAAGAGATTAGACTCAGCTTTGAAATGTTTTCTGCTGCAACTTCGTGGCCTGTGTGTTTGCCCATCAACCACATGGCGCTTACACTGGGTACTCAGTTTATATATGACATCTAACTTTATTCATTTAAGAAATATTAAGTGACTATAATGTGTAGGCACTGAGAAAAATATAAAGATTATAAAGAAAAAAGATTTCACACTTCTTCAATTCAAAATTCAACTTGTCAGAAGTATAATCGAGCTAGTTGTAGTGGATGTTACCAAAACCTTTTAAGGAGATGTGAGTTATAAGAGCTTGTACTCTTCCTTGGGAAACAAAAGTATATAATGCAAGATTATATATTTAAACCAAATTGTGCTTTAGGAATTCAGAATGGAGACCTGTGAGGTTGTGTGGGGCAATCAGAAACTGCAAGAAAGCCACCTAGAACTGGGCTTTGAGAGTTGGGGTGAGAGTCCCAGACAAAACAAATGGCATAGTTAAAGACCTCTGAGGCAGGAGAGAGTGTGGAATTCATATATATTTTATGATATTCAAATTCCAATCTTGTATGTCTGTTATCTTACTTCAACTTAATTTTGTTGCCTTTAAACTTATTTGGTTTTTGCTACAAAATTGAAGCTGTTTGTTCTTTTCATTTTTCTGCCTCTTATTATCAGATGAAATCCGATTTTATTCTGTATTTTAATCAAAATTTCAAGGCCAGGCATCACTTTTTAGGGTTTTCCTTATTACTTCCTGCCTTTTCTCTCCCAATTTAATTTTTATGTATCATCTTAACACCTTCACCATTTTCCCCAAAATACAAATACCATCTGTATATACTCTGGTTTCCCAGAAAGTTGGTGGCCAATAGTTATTCATTTTAATCTGTTCAGCACAAGGAGAGCCCCTTTTAAAACATCTCTAATTTCTAACAGGAGATCATCTAAGAATCGGCGCAAAGCGGAACGGAAGAAGCACAGCCTCAAGGAAGGGAGTCCACTGGAGGATCTGGCCCTTTTGGAGGCATTGAGTGATGTGGTGCAGGGCACTGAAAAACTGAAAGGTATATTCTCAATACTGATGATTCTTGCCCACAAAAAACATAGTACATTCGTCACTTCAGGGTGCATTCCTGAAACAAAACTTCTCAGCCAATAGCCTAGACGTCTTCCTCTTTGGCATCCACCTACCTGAGCTGTGAGAGACTATCACTGACACCAGGATAAAGACAGAGGAGGCACTGCTTTCCTGCTTGGCTCTAGTGGGTTTGTTTTCTTTTTGTAGTAGATATGTTGAATTATTCCAGCTTTTGGGGAGAAAGAAGAAAATGAGGGAGATATTGTAGTGTGCTATTAGATATTTTCACTTGGGAAAGAAACTCCTGTTAGGATTCTAGCAGTGGAGCTGGTGATACAACTTACCACTCTCAAATTTCTTCTCTCTAGATGAAATATACCATATTTTAAAGATACTCTTTCTCTTTGAGTTTGACGAGCAAGGAAGGGAATTACAGAAGGCCTTTGAAGATACTCTGCAGCTAATGGAAAGGTCACTTCCAGAAATTTGGACTCTCACCCCCCAGCAGAGTTCAGCTACACCTGTAAGTTTTCCTCAAAGACAGAATGTGCTGCTTTTTTTTTTTTAATCACTTTGATAGGTTATTACTCTCACACAATCTCTTAATAGTGAGAGCAAAAGATTTTCCTGTTCTTAAAACATACTATACAATAGTTAAATTGTCTTAGGCTTATGTTTAAGCTGTCAGTAAGAAGATTTTATGTTTGATAGTATAGTTCATAGTACACCTTGGCCTAGGTTAAGTTTGCTTTTTATTTCTCCTTTCTGCATGAAACTGCTGTCATGGAGAAGATGGGAAAGTCAGATGTCAGATGGTTGCCCTGACCTTCAGTGAGATTGGTCAGCGTAGGGGGCAAGCTAGGCCTCTCACCTCTCTGTTCAGACTTATGGATGGGATCTGAGTTCTTTAAAGGAAGCCCAGACAATCGCTTTTTCTCTTGTTTTATGGTAAATTTGACTTGTCACTTCTGTGTTGTTGTAACAAGCTTGCTAATTATGTTAAAGCTGTTTGTGTCCCATCAAGAATTCTAATATATTGTCATCTATTTATTGTGTATATCTGCTCAGTCTCTTACATCTCAGGTCTGTTGTTCAAAGTTTCAGTTTTGATTCAGAAAGGCTGGTTTATCAGTCAGAGTCCATTAAGGAAAAACAAAAACCACAGCTGTTATTTTATCAGAGAGAGTTTAATATATGGAACTGGTTAACCAAGTACTAGAGGACTGAGAAGGCAGAAAGGGAACACAGAGAAGGAACATTGAGATTGAAACCCGACAGCCGCTTGTACCCATAAAGCTGAAGGAACAAAAGGAAAGTTGGGATTCTTAGAATTTAGATGCTCGGAGGTGAGGCCCCTGCAGAGCTGGTTCTTGAACCTCGGAGAAGGGGGTGGCAGCCAGCTAGTGCTGGTATTGCCGAGGGGACAGGATGAGGCTGGGTCTAAGCGTATAGAAATAAACAGAAACTGGAACAAACAGCTGCTGCGGGGTACAGAGCTACTGTTGAGTGAAAGCAAGCGAACAAGGGAACAAATTCCCTCTCTTTCCTCCGTCCAGCTGGTGTCTGCTATTGTTGGAGCATAATGGCTGTCCAAGGAGGGGTGTTTTCTCAGGCCCCCAGTCCCAGCATCACGAACAGTGTATAGGAAGGGTGGGTTTGGAGCTGAGAGAAAGGCTGGAAATCGGCTCATAAGCTTACTGGGTCTCGATTTCCTCAGTTATAAATGGGGATAATACTCTCCTGTATACTTCACTGGAATGTTTTGAAGGTTAGATGAGAGGGTAGATATAAAAGCATTTTACAAACCATAAAGATAAAAGCAACTGAGAATTAGCCCCTCATAAATACTTGAATTTACTATAATAAGTATTTCTTAGAAGAAATGTGATCACCTTCAGAACTAGTGCTTTCGAGGCTAACAATTTATAATGCTTCCCAATGCTCTCCCTTATCCTCGTCTATTCAGATCATGTTAACATCTAAGATACCAACTTACGAGTCTTCTAGGGGAAATGACGAGGAAAATTGTGTTTTTGCTTTGGTTGGTAAAGCATGGTAATGTCATATATGCAGTATACTATGTGCTTTAGTCACATGGCAGTGTTTTGAGCACGTGCCATCACTGCTGAGAGTGCGCCAGGAGAGAACACACAGACCTGAGTGAAGGCGAGGCGGAGGGCCTGGAGTGTGCCTGCTGAGGCTCGAGCGGGCGTGGAATTCCTGCAAAGTCTCTTGTTTTACCTTAAACACGTGTGCGGAGTTTGCATTCTCCTCCATGATATGCACAGAATTGTTTTAATGTAAAAATTCTCACAAATCTTTGAGTACAGTCTGGTGCTCTGTGTATTCTATAACCTCTTATTATTATATCCCCTTCCCCCAGGGTATGGCTCACTTATTTGGAAAGGACCAGGCATATATCAGTGAGATTTTCTTTTTCTGTTTTCCCCCCATCATTACCTTGTTCTTCTGGTGGACAGGAGATGTAGAGGTCTGAATTGAGACTGGAGAAACTGGCAAATTAAAATCACATATGTGTTTGATACCACAATGAAAATGAAAGGCAATTTATTGCTGGTAGAGATTTGGTATATGCAGTCAGCAGAAGTATAAGATAATCTTTGCTGATTCAGTCTACTTTCTACTTAGGTTCTAGGTCCCAATTCTACTGCAAATAGTATCATGGCCTCTTACCAACAAGAAAAGACTTCAGTTCCTGTTCTTGGTTAGTATTTTTTTCTCTCTAAATTATTATAGTACTAAGCAGAAGGAGTATCTTTTTCTAAGTGTTGAGATGGTTAGTAGTATAAGGAGAGATTGGGGAATCACTACTATTTTCCCTCAGTTCTAAGAGTCTGTCTTTAGTAAAATTAGTTTAATGCCTTTAGTGTTGGGATCCTGGGTTAGCGGGTAAGAAATCCAATGTGACATTAAATGTATAATTAAAAAAAAATTTATCTGACATACACACTTATTAATACAATGGCATACATACACTAGTCCATACAGACACATCACAGTTGAAGAAGTGTGACTCCTGAACAGTCTAATTTGCACATACATTATAAGGATTCATCTGAATCATCCTTTTTGGCTATTGGCAGTTTTGCATTGTGTCTTGGGGACATTTTCATATTCCTTGCTTAAGAGCTGGACCATTTTAGTCATACTTAGGATTAACAGTATAATTTGAAAACAAATCCAAAGAAGATTAGCATTTCATCTGCATTTTCTGTTGAATTCCTAAAATGTTCTGTTTCTTTGTGGTGGGCAGGAGAGGATTCTCATCAGTTAGGTTACATATTCCTCAAAGTTAAAAGCCTTTCTTTTGAAAGTTGGTTAAAAACCTTTTGACAGATCAATTTGGTGCCACAGTATTTGTCCTTCATGTGGATCAGTCAAGCACAGCAACTTCTTTTTAGCTTTGAAAAGGTGGCAGTTTTTACGGCTGCTATTTGCATTTCTGGCATGTGAGAGGCAATGTTCTGAAATTTTTTCATTTAAATGCTACACTGTGGTAGCATTTTGATGACATTTGAAGTAGACTTTGTGGGAGCCATGTCAAGTTTAACTTTCATGGCTTATGTTGCTACCAGGAAAAAATTAACCACCTTCCGTTCCAGCTAAGCTCATACATGCAGAGAGTTAACTGCTGTATCCCTAGATCCCCTTCTTCCTGGAGGCTGGCAAGCTGCCTTTGGTATCAGTCCCAAAACGTACACTTATTTCTGAGATGCTACAATTCATCTCAGGCCAGAGGCTGTTTGGTAATTGTTTAGTTTGTAATGTGTCGAATCCAGTTGTGATTTCTGTCCCGTTTTCCTCACTGCTGGCTTGATGCTGACCTTCAGGTCAAGTTCAGTCACACCTTTCTCTAGGCTGGTCTAGTTGGCTTTATCAAAGAGCACTTCCATTTCCCAGCTGAGCCTTAAAGACTTTAAAATTTTGAGGCTCCTCATTATCAGAGTATGTATTATCCGTGTCCCTGTGTAGGAACACTAGTGTAGATTGTTTAGGAAAGGAGAAGTTCTCATAACCCAAAAAGAGGCGGATGAGCTACTCACAAAATTAGTTCCTCTCAAATATTCCTCACCTGCCCCTTCCCAGCTAACAGTAGTAGTGGGGGATCAGAGACTTGATGGGGCATTTTCTGATTGTTTCATGTTAAGATGCAACGTAGAACCATGCAGGTTGATTGCAAGTCTGCAAAAATGTAATCCATTTCATAAAATGGATTAACGTTTTACCACAGTAGTGCTTAAATCACGGAGAAACTGGACTCGTTACAGTTAATAACAAAATTCTTCAAATGAGTATGATTTGAGTATCAAAGGATTAAGAGAAGTCCTTGGAAAAACTGATAAAGCCCTCAAATTATTTTTGTGAAATGACTCTCTCTCTGCTGTGAAATTCAAACATGGAAATGTGAAAGATGTCATGTCCTGCTGTCATACAGTTTGTCAGAATAATTTCTTTCCTGCCAATAAGTCAATACTTTGTATTTATATTTGGTTAAGTCTAAGAATCAAATATAATTGTAGTTATGCCTAATTTTTAAAAATAAAATACACTATTTTCATAACTTGTTTCTTTTTTAAAAAATGATGGCGTCTCATTCAAAGTTTACCCACTATTTAACATAAAATTATGGAGCTTGTTGACAATGCATTTAAGTAGGCTTTTCCAATATTATAAATAAGCGAAACTTCTTGTGGTCTTTCTGTCTATATAGATTTTTGTTTGGGGGTGTAGAGAGTAGTAATTGTATGTGAAATTATAAAACTGTTATGATTAGTAGAGAAAATCTGGATTGTACAGTATGGCAAAGAAAATTAAGATTTAATAATTTCTAGTCATACATGTGTATCATGCATGTATATATGTATAATGAAAACCATGTTTTTAAAACATTTTATCTTGAGCATTTTTCACACATTTCAAAATATTCATGTAAATAATTTTTCATGTCTGTATGGGTCATATATACAGATGTACTATGAATAATACTGAGAAAGACCATCTTTATATATGCATGTTTTCTCATGTCTCTACTTCCTGTATATGATTCCTACACTTAGATAAGAGACTCCATAAATCTAACCGAAAGAGGGCCTGTGAGTTTTATCTAACGGTGACAAATTTCCCCCAACCATCACCGCTGCCTCCATTTATTTATATTTTTAAAATATGGACATTTTTATTGATCAGTGTGTTTGCAGAAATTTTTATCATAAAGCATTTTCTGTCCATTAACTTTACATACTGAATACACGCCACTACTTTTTTTTACTCTTAAAATTGATGTAAATTTTACATACAGTAAAATGTACAGATCTTAGGTGCATAGTTTGATGGAACATTAACTCTGGTTCTGATGGTCGTCTTGTAGGTGCAAAGCCCAGTTGCCTAATTTTAGCTTAGAGTTACTTGCCTCAGCTCCCACCAAGAAAAAATAGTGTGCCTATCACAATTTCCCTCTCCTTTCTTTCAGATGCTGAGCTTTTTATACCACCAAAGATCAACAGAAGAACCCAGTGGAAACTGAGCCTTTTAGAGTGACTCTGACCCCAGTTAGGAGGGCTCTGGCAGAGAAGGCTGTTTTCCTTCCACTCCTCACTCCTCGAGGCCTGGCTGCTGGGAACTGGGGAGAGTAAGACCATCTACCTTAGCATTACGGAGAGCTGCTCTGTGCAGCTGACCTCAGCAGACACCAGTTCTATTTTATTTTGCATATAATCTTAATCGTTAGCAAGGCTTAAAGCTTTAACCATATAGCATCATTTCGTAAAAATTACTGTTCTTCTACTTAGTGCTGATTGAGAGCATATTTCTGGTATTTATGGTAATCAGGACATTGGGTTTCATTCCCAGCTACAGGTCTGAATCATATTGGGACTGTGGACAAATCACAGAATTGACTTGTGCCTCAGTTAATTGGGAATGTTTTGTGGCTGCTACCTCAAAAGTGTGAAGAGAAGTTAAATAATGTTTTCGAATTGTTTTATGTTCCTTGAGGAAAGCCTTATGTATAAACAACTAATGGCTATTAGTGCTCCCAACAATAGGTCGAATTTAATCATTTAAATGACTTCACCTTGAACTAAAGCAGAATGAAAAGTGAAATCTATCCTTTGATATTCTAAGCTTTCCTATGCTGACAGCGGTTATTTTCTAATATCTTGCCAGGTCATGTGCTTCCAGTTATAACTGGTTTGAGCCTCATATCACTACAGTGTCCATATGGACTATTTTTATTGCCTGTGAATGTTCTGCTAGAGTTAGCAGTGTTAGAGCTGGAACAGATCAGAATTTCTGAAACAGTATTGCGTTCATTTGGGATGGTGAGCAGTGTGCATCATAAGCATGAACAGTAGTAAGTTACTCCTTTTTATCCAAATGTTGCTTCTTTTAACATAATGTTTTTGTCAGTATTTAGGTCATTTCATTTATTTTTCTTTATGGTGCTTAACTGACCTCTGTCTTTTAGTTATTTTCTTTGGAAGAAATGAGAATGTTATCTCTTTTTAGTGAGTCTAGAAAAAAGCTCAGTTCATTTTGACAGAAGTTTGTGGCTGACTCTTGGGTAAGGTTAACAGTCTCTTTCATGCTTTTAATACCAGAACCAGACCTTTATTACTCTACGTAAACTAACAGGACATCAGAGTATAGGTATACCCAGAATTGTGTAACTAAAGAAGAATTTGCCTAGTATAGCAAAATGTAAACTTTAGAATCTAGGTGTGTTCACTGTATAATTCATCTTTTCTGTGTGTCTGAAAATTTTCACAAAATAATAGAAAAAGTAGAAGAATATCTATAATTAAGTGCCCAACGTTGAAAGGCTGCAGGTGCTTTGTGACTACTCTTTGGTGTGGATTAATGAACATGGTAACTTACATGTCATTTTAATATATTATAGTGCTCTTGCTATGGATAATAGTAAAGGGACCCATGCTGATGGGTGGGAAATAGAAGTAAATGTGTCTGTTGATAATGGTGTGACTTTGCATGGATGTTCACTTTCCTTGAAATAATATATTGAAGCAGCAAAAAAGAATTTGTGTGAATACAAATTACTATCAGTTATTCTCTCTCTGAGCAAGAAGGAATTTTATTCATTTGGAGTAGAAGCAAGTGAGAGCAGACCTTCCAAATTGAAGGCTAAGTCAAGGGTGAATTCATGGGGAAAAGTGCTGTGTATGGGCAAAGGAGAAACTCCTTGGAGTTGTGAATGCTTAATTTGTGGGAAAGATTTTGTCAAGTTCTAGAGAAGGGTATATAATTCTTCCCCCAAATTTGGCCTCTTCCCAAAGCAAATTCATGCAAGAAGCTAAAAGCCTCAGTTATTTAGTTTGTTCCATGGAATCAGCTTTGTTCAGATGCTCCAGACATCAAGAGGAAACTTGCAGAGGACTTTCTCCAATAAATGCACATTTTAAATTTAGACTTCTTTAAAAAACAGAGGCAGGAGCTAATATTTTTATTATGTCTTTATGAGTATAGCTTGGTGTAATTTCTTAGCATTGCCATGTATTTTAAAATAACTTTTCCATATGTATCTACATATATACACACATGCACACATCTGAGGGATTTTTCATAGTCATAATTGAAGAGGATTTCTTAAAAATAAGCTTTAAGGCATTTTGAGTTTATTTTTATGCATGGTGTAAAGGTATGTTCTCACTTCATTGATTTACATGCAGCTGTCCAACTTTCCCAGTATCACTTGCTTAAGAGACTGTCTTTTTCCCCTTTTATATTCTTGCCTCCTTTAAGGTTTAATTGACCATAGGTGTGTGGGTTTCTGAGTTCTCTGTTTTGTTCCATTGATCCATGTGTCTGTTTTTGTGCCTATATCACACTGTTTTGATTACTGTAGCTTGGTAGTATTGTCTGAAGTCTGGAAGGTTTATGCCTCCTGCTTTGTTCTTTTCCTCAGGATTACTTTGGCAATCCTGGGTCTTTTATGGTTCCATGTAAATTTTAGGATTATTTGTTCTAGTTATGTGAAAAATGTCATAGGTAAGTTGATAGGGATTGCGTTAAATATGTAGATTGCTTTCAGTAGTATGGCCATTTTAATAATATTAATTTTTCCATTTCAAGAGCATGGGATATCTTTCCATTTCTTTGAATCATCTTTAATTTCCTTTATTAATGTTTTATACTTCTCAGCATATAAGTCTTTAATCTCCTTGGTCAGGTTTACTTCTAAGTATTTTTATTTTGGGGCTGTGATGTTAAAAGGTATTTTTTTTTTTACATTCCCTTTCTGGTATTTCATTGTTAGTGTAAAGAAATGCAACCAGTTTCTGTATGTTAATCTTGTATCCTGGTACTTACTGATCAGTTCTAGTAGTTTTTGTGTGGAGTGCTTAGGATTTTCTATATACAGGGTCATGTCATTTGCAGAGAATGAAAATTTTACCTCTTCCCTCCCAATTTGGATACCTTTTATTTCTTTTTCATGTCTGACTGCTGTGGTTAGGACTTCCAGTTCTATGTTCAGTAGAAGTGGTGAAAGTGAGCATCCTTGTCTTGTTCCAGATTTTAGCAGGAGGGCTTTCAGCTTTTCACCATTGAGTATTATATTGGCTGTGGGTTTGTCATAAATAGGTTTTATTATGTTGAGATATGTTGCCTCTCTACCCACTTTGGAAAGAGTTTTTAACATGAATGGACACTGAATTTTGGCAAAAGCTTTTTCTGCATCTATTGAGATGATCATGTGGTTTTTGTCTTGTCTTTTGATGTGGTGTATCACATTGATTTGCATATGTTGAACCATCCTTGTGAAGTTGGGATGAATCCCACTTGGTGTATGATTTTTTATTTATGGTTGTGTTGGGTCTTTGTTGATGCTCATGGGCTTTCTCTAGTTGCGGAGAGTGGGGGCTACTCCTCATTGCAGTGTGCGGGCTTCTCACTGCAGTGGCTTCTCTTGTTGTGGAGCACGGGCTCTAGGCGCGCAGGCTTCAGTAGCTGTGGCGCACAGGCTTAGCTGCTCCATGGCACGTGGGATATTCCTGGACCAGGGATTGAACCTGTGTACCCTGCATTAGCAGGCAGATTCGTAACCACTGCACCACCAGGGAGGTCCCATGTATGATCTTCTTCATGTGTTGTTGGATTCAATTTGCTAATATTTTGTTGAGAATTTCTGCATTTGTATTCATCAAAGATACTGGCTTGTAATTTTCTTTTTAGGTGATACCTTTGTCCAGTTTTGGTATCAGGGTGATGGTGGCTTCATAGAATGTCTTTGGTAGTGTTTGTTCCTCCTCTTCAGTGTTTTCAAAGAGTTTGAGAAGGATTGGTATAGGTTCTTCTTTGTATGTTTGGTACAATTCACCTGTGAAGCCATCCAGTCCTGGACTTTGTAGGGAGTTTTTTCAAATTGTCTATTTCTTCTTGATTCAATTTTGGTGGGCTCTGTCTTTCTAGAAACTTGTCTATTACATCTAGGTTTTCAAATCTGTTGCTATGTAATTGTTCATAGTATTCCCTTATAGTTTTTTGTATTTCTGTGTAACTGGTTGATTTTTCATTTCTTATTTTGCTTATTTAGGTTCTCTTGTCTTTTTGTGCCTGGAGAGTTTTGTCAATTTTGTCTGCCCTTTCAAAGAACCAGCTCTTGCTTTTATTGGTTTTTGTCCTTTTTTAAATCTCTATTCCCCTCTGATCTTTATTCTTTCTTTTCTTCTGCTGACTTTGTTTTGTTTGTAATTCTCTTAAGTGGTTGGTTAGGTTGAGATTTTTCTTGTTTTGTAAGGAAGGGCTGTATTGTGATAAACTTCCCCCAGAACTGGTTTTGCTGCACCCCCTAGATTTTGTATGGTTGTATTTTCACTGTCATTTGTCACAAGGTAATTTTTCATTTCCTCATTGACCCATTGTTTTTTTAGTAGCATGGTGTTTAGTCTCCATGTAATCGTTTTTCGCATTTCTTTTTCTGTGATTTCAAGTTTCATGGCACTGTGGTCTGAGAAGATGCTACAAATAATTCCTACACTCTTAAATTTGTGGAGGTTTGTTTTGTGCCCTGGTATGTGGTCAGTCCTAGAGGATGTTGCTTGTGCACTTGGAAAGAATGTGAATTCTGGTTTTTTGGATGTAATGTCCTGGAAACATCAATTAACTCTTAACTAACTGTTCTATTGTATCATTATATGTTCTATTGTATCTCTAGAAGAGATCATAGGCAAAACATTCTCTGATGTAAATCGTACCAATGTTTTCTAAGGTCAGTCTTCCAAGGCAATGGAAATAAAAATAAATGGGACCGTGTCAAACTTAGAAGCTTTTGCACAGCAAAGGAAACCATAAACGAAACGAAAAGACAGCCTACAGAATGGCAGAAAATATTTCTAAATGATGCTATGGAGAAGGGCATAAATTCCAAAATATACAAACAGTTCATACAACAACTCAACAAACAACCAAATCGAAAAATGGGCATAAGACCAAAATCCACATTTCTCCCAATAACATACAGATGGCCAAGAGGTACATGGAAAGATGCTCAACAGCGCCAATTATTAGAGAAATACAAATCAAAACTACAATGAGGTACCACCTCACACAGGTCAGAATGGCCATCATTAAAACTCTATAAAATAACAAATGTTGGAGAGGATGTGGAGGAAAGGGAACCCTCCTGCACCACTGGTGGGAATGTAAGTTGGTGCAGCTGCTATGGAAAACAGTATGGAGGTGCCTCAGAAAACTAAAAATAGAATTACCATATGAGCCAGCAATCCCACTCCTGGGCATATATCCAGACAAAACTAATCCAAAAAGATACATGTACCCCTATGTTCATAGCAGCACTATTCACAATAGCCAGGACATGGTAACAGTCTTAATGTCCATCAACTGATGAATGGATAAAGAAGATGTGGTACATATATACAATGGAATACTACTCAGCCATATAAAAGAACAATGGTATTTGCAGCAACAAGAGATTATCATACTAAGTGAAGAAAGTCAGAAAGACAAATACCACATGATGTCACTTATATGTGGAGTCTAAAATATGACACAAATGAACCTATGTACGAGACAGAAACAGACTCACACTCATAGAGAACAGACTTGTTTCCAAGGGGGAAGGGGGCGGGGAGGCATGGGGTGAGCAGATGTAAGCTCTCATATATGGAATGGATAAACAACAAGGTCCTACTGTATAGCACAGAGAAGTATATATTCAGTATCCTATGATAAACCATAATGGAAAATAATATATAAAAACAAATGTATATATATGTACAGCCGAATCACTTTGCTGTATAGCAGAAATTAACACAACATTGTAAATAAACTATTACCCTTCAATTTAAAAAAAAGTCAATACAATTCACCCTATCACTGGTCTAAAAACAAAACAGAAAACATCTTAGTTTAAGAGGCAATCAGCAAACTTCAATACCCGTTCATGATAAAAACTCTCAGAACCAGAAATAAAACGGAATTTCCTCAACACAAGTGGGCTAGGATTGGCAAATTTTTTCTGTAAAAAGATAGTTAATATTTTAGGCTTTCTGGGACTTTCATCCAGACTGTGTCTGTCACAACTCTTCAACTCTGTGGTTTTAAGTGCAAAAGAAGCCACAGACAATGGGTAAACAAATGGTGGGGCTATGTTCCAATAAAACTTTATGTACAAAACAGGTGGTCAACGAGATTTGGCCCTCCCAGTTTCTCACACCTATTAAACTCCCAAAAAAGCTAGCAAACATCACACTTAGGGTGAAAGACTGAATTTCTCCAGCTAATATATCACTCACTGTAGACAAGGCCAAGAGTTAAAAACTCTATGGGGGTCCATACTTACAGAGATTCCTACACTTTTGTGAGTTTTTACCTCCAAGAGCCCTACCAGAACTTCTCACAGTGTCTACGTACTTCTAGCAGGGGGAAGGGAAAAGCAGACATTTGAAAATACTGACAAGACCTGCACTCAAGTGATTTTGGCAGAGCCTAATCAAAGTGGGTTTCACCAGGGCCTAACCAATGTGGAGGCAGGGAAATACCCAACTCCAGCCCCCTCTAACCTTCCTGTCCTACCTAAGAAGTGAAAAAAGACTGAGAAGCACTGGTGAAGTTCACAGATGAGGTACATGCTCACTTCAAGACTGCCAGCTAATCACAGGACTACAGAACACTTCTCCTACCCAACCCCCAGCCTCATCACCATATCATTAAAGACCTATTTATCAGATTTGCTTTAACCCAGTATATCACACACATTAGGCTTCTGACAGAAAATTACAAGGCATACAAAAGGGATTAAAACACAGTTTGAAGAGTCAAAGCAAGCATCAGAACACGACTCTGATAGGGCAGGGATGTTGAGATTGTGAGGCTGGGAACTTAAGATCAGTACAATAAATATGATAACACCTCTAATGGAAAAAACAACGTCAAGAACAGATGGGTCATGTAAGCAGAGAGTTGGAAATTCTAAGAAAGAGTCAAAAAGAAATGTTAGAAATCAAAAGCAGGCATCTTATCCATTTAGTTAACCATCTTAGGTGGGATATATCTTCATGTTTTCAGCTCAATCACCCAACATATTTTCTTTCCAGGATCTAATGATATCACAGTTACCTTGTTTCACTCACTCTTATTACATGAAAGACAATGAAGTATTTTAAAAGCACAATTTTGTTATGCAGATGTGCCCACTAGTGACAACTGTAACAAACACTTTCTCATCAAACGCCAAAACCCTAGAGGCAGGAATCCCTGGTATTAATTGTGTACCTGTGTCCTGTTAAGTCTGTGACAGCACATAGGCTTTATTATTTTCATAATAAATCCTAGAATTCTATCAAAAGCTGGTGTAGGTACTTATCCTTATAATCTGGTGGGAAATTGGAACCCATCAAGCTGCCCGAGGTAAAAGAGACATTTCCAACAGAAAGAACGGGAGTGAAAGCCGAAAAAGGGTGTAACGCTCCATCCCTTTGGTTGAGAACGGTCTTTTCTCATTGTTGCTACTTTGGTAAGTTAATATAAAAGGTATAACTCCCTTCAGATTTAATTTATACTTTCTACCAAGGTCAAGCCACTAGTGCATATTGTAATAGTGTTCTTTGGCATTCTACCTCACAGCAAGTGTAACTACTTAGAGATATACTGAATTTAGATTACCAAGTCAAGCCAGCAAGATGGGAGACCCTCAGGGGAAATACTATCTCTGGATTTCCTAAATACCCACAGTTCCTTTAATTTTCATGATCACTAAGGTACTTGCTTGTTGATTGGGGGTGGGGGAGGGGTGTGGATGGGAGGCACTGAGTTTACCTGGGCGTACTGTTCCAAAACTGTGGCTGCGTCGCCGTGCTTCCTCTGCTCAGCTAGCTTTCCTGCAAAGACAGTAAGCATCTGAGCACAGTCGGCTTACTAAGAACGGTATTCCCAAAACTCAAGTTGAAACGGTTTTTGGTGGTACTATTTAAATCAAAATGGTCCCCTACAAATTGGAGATTGAGCTCTACAGAGTATACATTCAAAGTGAACTGCTTTAAAATAGCATTTTCAAAAGTGTTCCCCAAGACTGCTCGAAGGATCATAAAAGGCAGGACCAAGAAACCATTCTCAGGTCAAGTACATTTGTGAAGCACTGGGTAAGGTAGAGTTAAGCATTCTTTTGCTGAAATGCTTCATTAATATGTCTTTATTGTGTATCAAACTATATACTTTGTGAATTTCTATGAGAGAGAGAGGCAGGAATACCATGGGGTCCTATCTTAAATGGCAGTTACAATAAAAATTTAGCATAGGATATGAAAATCACATATAGTCAAAATCAGTCATGAAAAATACAAAGGCACACATACGGGAAACTGACCTAGCATCTCGCACTAATCCTTTTTTTCCTCTAATAGGAAGAGGCTGCTGTTTCTTTGGCTGTGCACTAGATGGGGGTAGTTGGCTTATGTCAGGGGTCTTGCAGTATCTTCAGATCTGAGACTCATTCTCAGCCCAGTTGAGATAATTACACTATGAGAGGCACACAGAACCCAGAGTTAACTAAGTGGCTGGCAGAGTCACGTCTCCCATTTCATGCTAACTCCAGGGCATATTATCACTGTCAAAACCAGGAAGAGTCATCTCCACTGTTTCAACAGCTATCTTTTCTTCCTTTTGGTGACTTGTGTAAAGTAAGTTAAATGTACACATGAAGTGACTCCACCCTGTAACATTTCTCAAAAATCTTTGAGCACTGTCTTCTCCACCTTTTTCTGCTAAGAATCTGGGAGAACTAGGTGCACTCCATTATAAGGCATGACACAGCAAGCTAAAAGTTGAAAAGGATGTAAGAGAAGATAACAGACACCAAGAACAGAACTAGAAATTTTAAACTACAAATAACAGCCCTCTCCACCATGTGAGAACACAGCAAGGCAGTCATCTGCACGCCAGCAAGAGAGCTTTTATCAGAAACCAACCCCGATGCCTGTTGGTTTCAGACTTGCAGCTTCCACAACTGATCCCTTCCAGGAGGCCACAGTACAGCAGATCATACTGTCTCCTTGGGTTTCTCTTGCCTATGACAGTTTCTCAGGCTTTTCTTGTTTTTCAAGACTTTGACAGTTTGGAGGAGGACTGGTCAGCCATGTGGATGAAAGGCTCTTAGTGCTGCAGCCAGGAGTCAGTGCTGTGCCTCTGAGGTGGGAGAGCCAACTTCAGGACACTGGTCCACAAGAGACCTCCCAGCTCCACATAATATCAAACGGAGAAAATCTCCCAGAGATCTCCATCTCAACACCAAGATCCAGCTTCACTCAACGACCAGCAAGCTACAGTGCTGGACACCTATGCCAAACAACTAGCAAGACCAGAACACAACCCCACCCATTAGCAGAGAGGCTGCCTAAAATCATAATAAGGCCACAGACACCCCAAAACACACCACCAGACGTGGACCTGCCCACCAGAAAGACAAGATCCAGCCTCATCCACCAGAACACAGGCACTAGTCCCCTCCACCAGGAAGCCTACACAACCCACTGAACCAACCTTAGCCACTGGGGACAGACACCAAAAACAATGGGAACTACGAACCTGCAGCCTGCAAAAAGGAGACCTCAAACACATTAAGATAAGCAAAATGAGAAGACAGAAAAACACACAGCAGTTGAAGGAGAAAGGTAAAAACCACCAGACCTAACAAATGAAGAGGAAATAGGCAGTCTACCTGAAAAAGAATTCAGAATAGTGATAGCAAAGATGATCCAAAACGTTAGAATAGAGAAAATGCAAGAAACATTTAACAAGGACCTAGAAGAACTAAAGAGGAAATAAGCAACGATGAACAGCACAATATATGAAATTAAAAATACTCTAGAAGGGATCAATAGCAGAATAACTGAAGCAGGAGAACAGATAAATGACCTGGAAGGTAAAATAGTGGAAATAACTACTGCAGAGCAGAATAAAGAAAAAAGAATGAAAAGAACTGAGGACAGTCTCAGAGACCTCTGGGACAACACTAAACGCACCAACATTCGAATTATAGGGGTCCCACAAGAAGAAGAGAAAAAGAAAGGGATGGAGAAAATATTTGAAGAGATTAGAGTTGAAAACTTCCCTAATATGGGAAAGGAAATAGCTAATCAAGTCCAGGAAGCACAGAGAGTCCCATACAGGATAAATCCAAGGAGAAACACACCAAGACACATATCAAACTATCAAAAATTAAATACACTGAAAACATATTAAAAGCAGCAAGGGAAAAATGACAAATAACACACAAGGGAATCCCCATAAGGTTAACAGCTGATCTTTCAGCAGAAACTCTGCAAGCCAGAAGGGACTGGCAGGACATACTTAAAGTGATGAAGGAGAAAAACCTACAACCAAGATTACGCTACCCAGCAAGGATCTCATTCAGATTTGATGGAGAAATTAAAACCTTTACAGACAAGCAAAAGCTGAGAGAGTTCAGCACCACCAAACCAGCTTTACCACTGCTAAAGGAACTTCTCTAGGCAAGAAACACAAGAGAAGGAAAAGACCTACAATAACAAGTCCAAAACAATTAAGAAAATGGGAATAGGAACATACATATCAATAATTACCTTAAATGTAAGTGAATTAAATGCTCCCACCAAAAGACACAGACTGGCTGAATGGATACAAAACCAAGACCCATATATATGCTGTCTACAAGAGACCCACTTCAGACCTAGGGACACATACAGACTGAAAGTGAGGTGATGGGAAAAGATATTCCATGCAAATGGAAATCAAAAGAAAGCTGGAAGGCTTCCCTGGTGGTGCAGTGGTTGAGAGTCCGCCTGCCAATGCACGGGACACGGGTTCGTGACCCGGTCCGGGAAGATCCCACATGCTGCGGAGCGACCAGGCCCATGAGCCATGGCCGCTGAGCCTGCCCCTCCAGAGCCTGTGCTCCACAATGGGAGAGGCCACAACAGTGAGAGGCCCGCGTACCGCAAAAGAAAAGAAAGCTGGAGTAGCAATTCTCATATCAGAAAAATAGACTTTAAAATAAAGACTATTAGAAGAGAGAAAGAAGGACACTACATAATGACCAAGGGGTCAATCCAAGAAGAAGATATAACAGTTATAAATATTTATGCACCCAACATAGAAGCACCTCAATACATAAGGCAAATACTAACAGCCATAAAAGGGGAAATCGACAGTAACACAATCATAGTAGGGGACTTTAACACCCCACTTTCACCAATGGACAGATCATCCAAAATGAAAATAAATAAGGAAACACAAGCTTTAAATGATACATTAAACAAGATGGGCTTAACTGATATTTATAGGACATTCCATCCAAAAACAACAGAATACACATTCTTCTCAAGTGCTCATGGAACATTCTCCAGGATAGATCATATCTTAGGTCACAAATCAAGCCTTGGTAAATTTAAGAAAATTGAAATCATGTCAACTATCTTTCCCGACCACAACGCTATGAGACTAGATATCAAATACAGGAAAAGATCTCTAAAAAATACAAACACATGGAGGCTAAACAAGACACTACTAAATAACCAAGAGATCACTGAAAAAATCAAAGAGGACATCAAAAAATACCTAGAAACAAATGACAACGAAAACACGACAACCCAAAACCGATGGGATGCAGCGAAAGCAGTTCTACGAGGCAACTTCATAGAAATACAATCCTACCTTAAGAAACAGGAAACATCTCAAATAAACAACCTAACCTTGCACCTAAAGGAAATAGAGAAGGAAGAACAAAAAACCCGCAAAGTTAGCAGAAGGAAAGAAATCATAAAGATCAGAAATAAATGAAAAAGAAATGAAGGAAATGATAGCAAAGAACAATAAAACTAAAAGCTGGTTCTTTGAGAAGATAAACAAAATTGATAAACCATTAGCCAGACTCATCAAAAAAAAAAAAAAGGAGAAGACTCAAATCAATAGAATTAGAAATGAAAAAGGAGAAGTGACAACTGACACTGCAGAAATACAAAGCATCATGAGTGATTACTACAAGCAACTCTATGCCAATAAAATGGACAACCTGGAAAAAATGGACAAATTCTTAGAAATGCACAACCTGCTGAGCCTGAACCTGGAAGAAATAGAAAATATGAACAGACCCATCACAAGCACTGAAATTGAAACTGTGATTAAAAATCTTCCAACAAACAAAAGCCCAGGACCAGATGGCTTCACAGGCGAATTCTAACAAACATTTAGGGAAGAGCTAACACCTATCCTTCTCAAACTCTTCCAAAATATAGTAGAGGGAGGAACACTCCTAAACTCATTCCACGAGGCCACCATCACCCTGATACCAAAACCAGACAAGAATGTCACAAAGAAAGAAAACTACAGGCCAATATCCCTGATGAACATACATGCAAAAATCCTCAACAAAATACTAGCAAACAGAATCCAACAGCACATTAAAAGGATCATACACCATGATTAAGTGGGGTTTATTCCAGGAATGCAAGGATTCTTCAATATACACAAATCAATCAACGTGATACACCATATTAACGAATTGAAGGAGAAAAATCATATGATCATCTCAATGGATGCAGAGAAAGCGTCCGACAAAATTCAACACCGATTTATGATAAAAACCCTGCAGAAAGTAGGCATAGAGGGAACTTTCCTCAACATAATAAAGGCCATATATGATAAACCCACAGCCAACATTGTCCTCAATGGTGAAAAACTGAAAGCATTTCCACTAAGATCAGGAACAAGACAAGGTTGCCCACTCTCACCACTCTTATTCAACATAGTTCTGGAAGTTTTAGCCACAGCAATCAGAAAAGGAAATAAAAGGAATCCAAATCAGAAAAGAAGAAGTAAAGCTGTCACTGTTTGCAGATGACATGATACTATACATAGAGAATCCTAAAGATGCTACCAGAAAACTACTAGAGCTAAGCAATGAATTTGGTAAAGTAGCAGGATACAAAATTAATGCACAGAAATCTCTGGCATTCCTATACACTAATGATGAAAAACCTGAAAGTGAAATTAAGAAGACACTTCCATTTACCACTGCAAAAAAAATAAAATATCTAGGAATAAACCTACCTAAGGAGACAAAAGATCTGTATGCAGAAAATTATAAGACACTGATGAAAGAAATTAAAGAGGATACAAATAGATGGAGAGATATACCATGTTCTTTGATTGGAAGAATCAACATTGTGAAAATGAGTCTACTACCTAGAGCAATCTAGCGATTCAGTGCAATCCCTATCAAACTACCACTGGCATTTTTCACAGAACTAGAACAAAAAGTTTCACAATTTGTATGCAAACACAAAAGACCCCGAATAGCCAAGGCAATCTTGAGAACGAAAAATGGAGCTGGAAGAATCAGGCTCCCTGACTTCAGACTATACTACAAAGCTACAGTAATCAAGACAGTATGATACTGGCACAAAAACAGAAATATAGATCAATGGAACAGGATAGAAAGCCCAGAGATAAACCCACGCACATATGGTCACCTTATCTTGATAAAGGAGTCAAGAATATACAGTGGAGAAAAGACAGCCTCTTCAGTAAGTGGTGCTGGGAAAACTGGACAGCTACATGTAAAAGAATGAAATTAGAACACTTCCTAACACCATACACAAAAATAAACTCACAGTGGATTAAAGACCTAAATGTAAAGCCAGACACTATCAAATTCTTAGAAGAAAACATAGGCAGAACACTCTATGACATAAATCACAGCAAGATCCTTTTTGACCCACCTCCTAGAGAAATGGAAATAAAAACAAAAATAAATGGGACCTAATGAAACTTAAAAGCTTTTGCACAGCAAAGGAAACCATAAACAAGACCAAAAGACAACCCTCAGAATGGGAGAAAATATTTGCAAATGAAGCAACTGACAAAGGATTAATCTCCAAGATTTACAGGCAGCTCATGCAGCTCAATAACAAAAAAAAAACAACCCAATCCAAAAATGGGCAGAAGACCTAAATAGACATTTCTCCAAAGATGATATACAGATTGCCAACAAACACATGAAAGAATGCTCAACATCATTAATCATTAGAGAAATGCAAATCAAAACTACAATGAGATATCATTTCACACTGTTCATAATGGCCATCATCAAAAAGTCTAGAAACAATAAATGCTGGAGAGGGTGTGGAGAAAAGTGAACTCTCTTGCACTGTTGGTGGGAATGTAGGTTGATACAGCCACTATGGAGAACAGTATGGAGGTTCCTTAAAAAACTACAAATAGAACTACCATACGACCCAGCAATCCCACTACTGTGCATATACCCTGAGAAAACCATAATTCAAAACCGGTCATGTACCAAAATACTCATTGCAGCTCTATTTACAATAGCCCGGAGATGGAAACAACCTAAGTGTCCATCATCGGATGAATGGATAAAGAAGATGTGGCACATATATACAATGGAATATTACTCAGCCATAATAAGAAACGAAATTGAGATATTTGTAGTGAGGTGGTTGGACCTAGAGTCTGTCATACAGAGTGAAGTAAGTCAGAAAGAGAAAAACACATACCGTATGCTAACACATATATACGGAATTTAAGAAAAAAAGGTCATGAAGAACCTAGGGGTAAGACAGGAATAAAGACACAGACCTACTAGACAATTGACTTGAGGATATGGGGAGGGGGAAGGGTAAGCTGTGACAAAGTGAGAGAGTGGCATGGACATATATCCACTACCAAACGTAAAACAGATAGCTAGTGGGAAGCAGCTGCATAGCACAGGGAGATCAGCTTGGTGCTTTGTGACCACCTAGAGGGGTGGGATAGGAAGGTTGGGAGGGTGGTAGATGCAAGAGGGGAGAGATATGGGAATGTGTGTATGTGTATAGCTGAATCACTGTGTTATGGAGCAGAAACTAACACAGCATTGTAAAGCAATTATACTCCAATAAAGATGTTAAAAAAAAATTCTTAGAAAGGTATAACCTTCCAAGACTGAACCAGGAAGGAATAGAAAATATGAACAGACCAATCACAAGGAATGAAATTGAAGCTGTGATTAAAAATCTTCCAACAAACATCCAGGACCAGATGGCTTCACAGGTGAATTCTATCAAATATTTAGAGAAGAGCTAACACCCATCCTTCACAAACTCTTCCAAAATATTGCAGAGAAAGGAACACTCCCAAACTCATTCTATGAGGCCACCATCACCCTGATACCAAAACCAGACAAAGGTACTACAAAAAAAGAAAATTACAGACCAATATCATTGATGAATATAGATGCAAAAATCCTCAACAAAATACTAGGAAACAGAATCCAGCAACACATTAAAAGGATCATACACCATGATCAAGTGGGATTTATCCCAGGGATGCAAGAATTCTTCAGTATACGCAAATCAATCAACGTGACACACCATATTAACAAATTAAGAATAAAAACCATATGATCATTTCAATAGATGCAGAAAAAGCTTTTGACAAAATTCAACACCCTTTTATGATAATAACTCTCCAGAAAGTGGGCATAGAGGGAACCTACCTCAACATAATACAGGCCATATACGAGAAACCCATAGCAAACATCATTCTCAATGGTGAAAAACTGAAAGCATTTCCTCTAAGAGCAGGAAAAGACAAGGATGTCCACTCTCACCACTATTATTCAATGTAGTTTTGGAAGTCCTAGCCATGGCAATCAGAGAAAAAAAAAGAAATAAAAGGAATACAAACTGGAAAAGAAGAAGTAAAACTGTCACTGTTTGCAGATTCCGTGATACTATACATAGAGAATCCTAAAGATGCCACTAGAAAACTGCTAGAGCTAATCAATGAATTTGGTAAAGCAGCAGGATATGAAATTAATGCACAGAAATCTCTTGCATTCCCATACACTAATGATAAAAAATCTGAAAGTGAAATTAAGGAAACACTCCCATTTACCATTGCAACAAAAAGAGTAAAATGCCTAGGGAGACAAATAAACCTACCTAGGGAGACAAAATACCTGTATGCAGAAAACTATAAATCACTGATGAAAGAAATTAAAGATGATACCAACAGATGGAGAGATATACCATGTTCTTGGATTGGAAAAATCAATATTGTGAAAATGACTGTACTACCCAAAGTAATCTACAGATTAAATGCAATCCCTATCAAATTACCAATGGCATTTTTTACGGAACTAGAACAAAGTATCTTAAAATTTGTATGGAGACACAAAAGACCCCGAATAGCCAAAGCATTCTTGAGGTAAAAAAATGGAGCTGGAGGAATCAGACTCCCTGACTTCAGACTATACTATAAAGCTACAGTAATCAAGACATTATGGTACTGGCACATAAACAGAAACATAGATCAACAGAACGGTATAGAAAGCCCAGAGGTAAACCCACGTACATATGGTCACCTTATTTTTGATAAAGAAGGCAAGAATAAGCAATGGAGAAAAGACAGCCTCTTCAATGAGTGGTGCTGGGAAAACTGGACAGCTACATGTAAAAGAATGAAATTAGAACACTCCCTAACACCATACACAAAAATAAACTCAAAATGGATTAGAGACCTAAATGTAAGACTGGACACTATAAAACTCCTAGAGGAAAACTTAGGAAGAACACTCTATGACATAACTCACAGCAAGATCTTTTTTGATCCACCTCCTAGAGTAATGGAAATAAAAAGAAAACTAAACAAATGGGACCTAATGAAACTTCAAAGCTTTTGCACAGCAAAGGAAACCATAAACAAGATGAAAAGAAAACCCTCAGAATGGGAGAAAATATTTGCAAACGAATCAGCAAAGGATTAATCTCCAAAATATATAAACAGGTCATGCAACTCAATATTAAAAAAACAAACAATCCAATCCAAAAATGGGCAGAAGACCTAAATAGACATTTCTCCAAAGAAGATATACAGATGGCCAAGAAGCACATGAAAAGCTGCTCAACATCACTAATTATTAGAGAAATGCAAATCAAAACTCAATGAGGTGTCACCTCACACCAGTTAGAATGGGCATCATCAGAAAATCTACAAACAACAAATGCTGGAGAGGGTGTGGAGAAAAGGGAACCCTCTTGCATTCTTGGTGGGAATGTAAATTGATGCAGCCACTATGGAGAACAGTATGGAGGTTCCTTAAAAAACTAAAAATAGTATTACCATATGGTCCAGCAACCCCACTACTGGGCATATACCCAGAGAAAACCATAATTCAAAAAGACACATGCGAGCTTCCCTGGTAGCACAGTGGTTGAGTCCGCCTGCTGATGCAGGGGACGCAGGTTTGTGCCCCAGTCCAGGAAGATCCCACATGCCACGGAGCAGCTAGGCCCGTAAGCCATGGCCGCTGAGCCTGTGCGTCCGGAGCCTGTGCTCCGCAACAGGAGAGGGCACAACAGTGAGAGGCCCACGTACTGGAAAAAAAGTAAATAAACCGTGTACCGCAAAAAAAAAAAAAAAAAACACACATGCACCCCAATGTTCATTGCAGCACTATTTACAATAGCCAGGTCATGGAAGCAACCTAAATGCCCATCAACAGATGAATGGATAAAGAAGATGTGGTACATATATACAATGGAATATTACTCAGCTATAAAAAGGAACAAAATTGCGTCATTTGTTGAGATGTGGATGGATCTAGAGACTGTCATACAGAGTGAAGTTAAGTCAGAAAGAGAAAAACAAATATTGCATATTAACGCATATATGTGGAACCTAAAAAAATGGTACAGATGAACCGGTATGCAGGGCAGAAATTGAGACACAGATATAGAGAACAAAAAAAGAAATATATGGGAAAGATCATCACTATTCAGGATGATCGTGAGTTTGGGCTGGAGGAGGGGCAGGATGGAAACTGCCATGGTATTCCCGAGGAGGATCCAGAGACAACGCCTAGGTTTCTTGCCTGGGCAAGTTCTTCAGAAGAGGAACAGGTCAGGGCCTTTCTCCCAGATAAGAAGTTCAAGATGAGGCTAATTAGTTTGAAGATAAATCTTGAAACCAAGGACAGTGTCAGGGACTCAGGAGCCTCATCCTTCTCCAACTACAGCACAAAGCAAAATCAGGAGAGCCTCATTTCACATGCTACACACCTTGTACTGCTGTGAGTTTGGCGGATATAACTTAAGAGTTTCGTTACACAAGTTTTTATCTTTTATTAAGTTTAAGCATTCTGGGAAGTACTCCGGTCCTACAGGAATAAGATTCATACACACACAAGCTTGAGACTTGGGAAGCATAATGGATTTCATTTCTACCAATGGTCCCTACATAAAATCAACAAGGGACCTTTTTAAGACCCGCATAATTAGAGTATCTGGAGAACGGGAATGCAGGAGTGTGAGCTTTAATGAGCACCACTGCAGATTCTGAGGTATGAGAAGCGCCAGTTGCAATCAGAGTTCTACTTAAAAGGAATTTTACACCACCCCTGATGAATGACCATCCAGCCCAGTGTTTGCTCAGCCTCCTTAGTAAGAATCACCTGGGGAGCTTATTAACCATACACAGGCCTGAGTCCCGTCCCAGCCCAGCTGAACCAGATCCTCCAAGGAAGCCAGAAGCTGAATGCTTAACAAGCACCCCAGGTGACTCTTCCTTGTCCCCGTCTCAGCCCTTAGGAAAGAGTCATAACTGCTGAAGCGTGAGGCTCCACTACTGGTCAGGGATGGGGTGAAGCACAACACCAGGCATCGTGTTGCTTCGACTCCATATCACTGCCAATCAAAACTGTGTCAGGGCACTGCCAGTAGGCATGGCCACTCAGGCTGGGTTTCCTTCAGGTGTCTGCAAACACCAGGAGAAGAGTGAATTATCAACCAATTTTGATTTTAAGACACTGAAGTGAATTTCGAGGATGATCACTCTTGACTCAGAAGCATCTGCTCTATCTTCTTAGCTATGGAGCTCCTCCCGTTCATTCAAAGACATTTGCTTTACCCTCAGCTTTTCAAAACATATGATAAAAATAAGGTGCGCGTACGTAATTGTTAACATTTTCAGGTGTGGAAATTGAAATCCGTCTGTCTAAACTAACATTTGATTGCAATTTATACCCTCCCTAGTTCCAAAGAATATTTGAAGCAGAAATAAACAGAAATAAACATACCTCTCACTGTCCGCTGCTCCTGAGCTCCTGCGACGCGCACTGGGTCTCCGGGCCGCAGGGCCGCTCGAGCCCTTTGGGTAGGGGCTGAAGCCGGGCGGACGGGCGACCAGCCCGACAACGATCCGGGAGCGAGGTAAGTAGGAAAGCTCCTAGCGGCGCCGGAGTGACGTCACGAGCCGGACGGGGCGTGGCGTGCCGCCTTTGCCCAGCAAAGTACAGTGAGGAGCTGCGCTCGCGACCGCCCCCTAGCCATACGTCCTACTGCGCAGCCTATTGTATCTGAGCCCCGCTTTGACGTCAGACCCCAGAGCTCGGTAATAGGAGCCGGTGGGCGAAGCCTGCAGGGCCTGGGGAGACTCGGGCCTTCACGTGACACGTACCCCGGGCCACCGCTGGAAAGACACCTTCCTCTCAGGGGAGCGGGAGGAAGCGTCCAGGCCCCAGAGGGCGCGGTTTGCAGAACCCGAGGTCGTCATGGCTACCGAGCCCGAGAACCCTGTGGCCGCCTCAGCTGCGGAGCCCGCGGTGCCGTCGCTTATGGATCGTTACTTCACTCGCTGGTACAAAGCGGGTAAGTGGAGAATGATGTCAGTCTCTTCTGGGCCCAATTTGTGCGACAGTATAGGGACTATGATGAGAGATCATAAGCCACGCGCACCTTCCCCAGCGCTTCCTCCCCACGTCAGAAGGAACTGGATCTCTCTGTTCCTCTGTAGGCCAAGGGAATGGCATTTGCAAGGACGTGGAAAACAGCAGGGTGCATTCTGGGTAGGGCGAGCGCAGTGCGAGTTCACGAGGGTGGGTCGCTTGCGGGAAGATGGTAGACTAAGGTGAGATCCCCGAGGGAGGCAGGAGCTGGATTGCAATCTCCTTGAGTGCCTAAAGGGATTTGAGGGGCTCAGCCCTGCAAGAGGCGATACATAAAATGATTTAAATGGTAGCGGTCTAAACTAAGGTAGAGGCATAGGGATGGAGAGGAGAGGGTGGGTTAGAATAGAGGCATTTAGAAAGCAGAATCTACAGTTTTACTTAAAGGAAGTCGCTGGTATTACACATTTGCCACTTAGAAGCAGGTATCCTGTTGTACAGCTTTGTGTACCCAGCAAATATCAGTGATGAGAGCATCGTCGGGGACCCTCCTCTAGCCCAACTTGCTCCCATTCATTTAGGGATAATAGGTGTACTCATCTTTTACAACACTGAAATATTTCACAATAGCATACGTTTTATTAGCCAGACTTAGTGTAACCAACTGTCTGGTTAACCCTGGATTGAGGTGTTTTCGGGAATCCATTACTTTCAACGCTAACATCAGGACAGTCCTGGGCGAACCAGAATGAATGAAGTCTCTCTAAAATTGACCAACAAATCATGCTACTAAATTAAATAAAGAATACATTACTAATGACTTTTGTTCTAATAGAAATGATTGTACTCAGGTGGAGCAAAGAGTTAATCATCATTTTAACATTGAATGAATGATTCCATCTGGACCAGATGTCTTTAAATACTTTATGGTCAGCCTTTAGGTATATCTTTTTGAGTAATAAAGGGATACCAGTGATGTATGTGTCCAGCCTTCATAATTAACTACGTCTATGAACCAAAGAAAGTACTACACAGTGGTAGTAAATATTGACTCAGCAGCCGTCAGACTCATTCATTTTTTCTAGTTGTCAAAGGAAAACCCTGTGAGGACCACTGTATACTCCAACACTGTAACTGGTAAGCAAATTGGGAATTTTAAGTTATCAAAGAAATTTTTTTCTGTCATTGTAGCCTGGTATGGTCTTGTATTGAATAAATATTCATTAAATGATTATCTTCCACTGTATTGAGATGGTATTATTTATAGTAGGAGTTTGGTTGACAAGAATGAGTCTTTCAGTGCCTAAGCAAAACAAATAAACTTGCTTACCCAAACATCCAAATGGAGGACCACACCCTCAGTCGGCTACTACCTCAAGAAACCAGCCTGTGCCTAACCACTGAAGTGGCCAAGCCCGTGGAGAGGGCTAGGGTAGAAGCACAGATGGTATCCTGTCCATACCGGCATGCCTTACTTTTCTCTCTTCCTCCTCCGTGCTGTCTAAACACCTGTAGTACGCTTCCCTTTTGGGAAAGGAAATTCAGTCCCATTTTCCCCATTTTTATTGCTGCATTCTTCTCTTCAGTTAAGCTCCAATAGTAGCCAGAGGAAAATGGGGGGAAATGATAGGCTGACTAAACAAATGTCAGCTCAGGTCTTCTTGTGCCAGTAGGAATACTGTGTCATAGGAGGAAGAATCATACCAAGCAATAATACAGGATCAATTTTTCCTCCTCGTAGAATATGTGTCATCACACTGGCAGGATCCCATCCAGTTCTTCAAAGTGGAAAAGCAATTAAAAGCATTTCCTATCAAATCAGTACGAACTGTAGCAGACTTCAGAACAAAGTCTCTGGGAAATTTAAGCGGGTATGTTCCTGTATTTCTCTACTTAAATCCTCTATTGTCATAGTAATGATAGAGCCAGCCAGTCTTAGAACCCAGTAATGTATGCTCAGCATACTTCCCTGGCAGTTAGAGATGATTTTAAGAATACTTAAGCTCTAAAGAAATTCTCAGGCCAAAAAAATGAGGTATTTCAGAAGGTATATTATCTGTCATATTAGCTTCTGGGCCACCATCCCTATCATCCCCAGGATGAAGGATGGAGAAGGTGGGCCTTTGAAAGAACAACACTAATACCAATATAACAAGATATTTTGTCCCTTCCTGTTTTGTTAAGCCAGTATTTCGAATTCTATAAAATACAGATGATCAATACTTCTTTATCATATATTTTCACATGTGAACTTAAAAGTAAAATAAAGTCCTGAGGTAGTGAAAAAAAAATCAATCTGGGAAAATATACAGTATTTGCTTCGTATCATTTCCCATTCCTAACTCATTGCCAATTTAATACACATCTAGCTACACCCTCTACCTCCACATAGTGTTTAGTTATAGAAAATGTTACCTGTGCCCTCTACAATTCTAGGCAAGATGAACATTTTACTGTTAAAGGAGGGTATCACACCAAGGACAACTCAAAACCATACTAAACTATCCTAACAAACCCCCTGGAAAGGAAAGTTTCAGTGGATGATTTAGGTCCTTCATTTACTGAGTTCATACTAAGGGTTCCTGCTAATTACCTCACTGTTCTGGAAGACCCTTGTTTACACTCCCCTTTGTAGGCCTGAAGGCCCCTAATAACCTGCCTTATAATTACTGATTATTCCTCACTCAGGAAGCAAGTGGACTTTAAAAAGCATGGACCATTCTTAAAAGTCTACAAATTACAAGTAAAACAGTTAGTGCTTGTGATGTTCCTGTGATCAATCTTTGTCCAAAATAGTAACACTGTTGTTACTACTGAGGAACAGAGAGGGACCTGCACATGGAACCCACTGTAGATAAGCTTTGATCGCATCTCAGCACTGCCCATCATTTATTCTCCCAAGGGAGGTGACCAAGAGGGGTTAAAACACTTCTTTCTGAAACAGAGCCAGTGGTAGACAAACCATCTGGGACAAATCCCCAGCCCCTCCTCCCAAAAGTGGGGAGTCACACTGACTAGTCTTTTGAAACGAAGTACCCACAGGCAGAGGAGTGAAGCGCATGCAGTAACACCTGAATGCTGTCTAATAAAGTTGTGAGTGGGAAAGAGGCCATAAAGAACAGCATCTTGACCTCAGATGTTCACTGCAGTAAAAATTCCTGGGAAAAAAGAGCAACACATGAGACATGCTTGCATCCATTTCCCATGAGCCTCCTTGTACTGGGTTGGCCAAAAAGTTCGCTCCGGTTTTTCATGTTAGGGAAAATCCTGAACGAACTTTGTGGCCGACTCGACAGATATTTGTCAGAACCTCCCCAGATATATCCATACAGTGGAGTACATGAAAGTATAACCATGCCACAACATTCAAACAGACAAATGTAGTATTTGCTAGCGGGTTATAAGATAATGGGTAAGTTACTCTTATCTGCTACTTAAAACTTTTCTGTTTTCCAGAGTTTCCTCAAATTGCATTTTTTTAAATTAGAAAAATATCCCTTCTCCAGAAAGTCTCAGTGATTGACCTAATAAAGAAGTTCCTTTCTCTATTAAGTTCTGATATAAAAATAAGGTAGGAATCTTAATGAAACTAACTTTATACAATATTGCGATCATTCTCTATAATGTTGAATTTTATATTATGCTTATTGATGAGATTTTCCTACCCTTTTGAAGTCTTTACACTTGGCTATGTGCAGCTTTCTCATGCACAGTTAAATATAAAGTATAATAAGTTAAGATAAAATATATTCTTAATATGTAACTAAACTACCTATTATCACATTTGTCTTAGTCTGCTTTTTCCCGTAGAGCCTAGGATGGTGCCTAGCCCATAGAGGCATTTAATATATAAATATTTGGATAAATGAATGGTTTTTCTGTACTTAAGTCATTTTTATTTAAAACACTAATTCCAGGAATATATCCTATTGTAACTCTGAGGGCTGCCTCACAAAGAAAAGTGAAAATGTACATCAATTAATTTTTTCTTCCCTTTTATTATCAGGGGGCACAGTTTCTAACAGAACTTGCACCTCTGTGTAAGATATACTGCTCTGATGGAGAAGAATACACCATATCTAGGTGAGTTACTTTTTAACCACAATTTTGGAGAAACAAAGAAGATAATATTTTTCTTCAAAGCAATATTTTCTTTAAATAGCTGTGTTAGAGGACGGTTGATGGAAGTGAATGAAAACATTCTCCATAAGCCATCTATTCTTCAAGAGAAGGTAAAAGGGTCTGGGGAAGTAAGATCCCATCCACACACCTTTTACCTGATGTTTTACCATTTGACAGTGTTAAATATTCTATTTCCCTTCTAGCCATCCACCGAAGGATACATTGCAGTTGTGTTGCCCAAGTTTGAAGAAAGTAAAAGCATAACAGAAGGGTTACTGACACAAAAACAATATGAAGAAGTCGTGGTGAAACGCATCAGTGCCACAACAGCGACCTCATGAGGATTAAGATTGAGTGAAAACAACAGGGCATTCTTATCCTTCCCTGGCCTACCAGTCAGTGCACTAAGGAAGAACCAGAGATGCTGAAGCATACTTCACACCGGGCCATCCGCAGGGAGGCCTGATCTTAAAACCTGACCTAGGTTTCCTTCTTTGTCTTGCATAACAAGCCTTGATTCCATTTTGTCTTCAACCTCCCAGATCTGCCTGCCCATAGACTCACTCTGTTCTTTTGCTTTTCTCTTTCTAACAACTGGCAAGCGACAGATGTTTTTCTGATTAAAAACCAACAAACAAAGCACTTTGAGGAAAATTTGAAAAGACAGAAAAGTAAAAATAATTTACCCATCATCCTGTAACCCGTTAGTAAATACTAGGTTTTGATGTGATTCTGTTTGAGTATTATGTCATGGTTATTGTTTTTGCCTCAATTTTCCATCACTTTGAAGTTGAAAAACAACAACCGGCCTTTCTTACCCAATCTGCTTCAGTGTGACACGACCGAAACGTCTGGTCCCACCCCTTCTGCCCCAACTCCCCCGCTCAGGTTGCTGGGAAGTGGCAGAGTGTAGAGTGTACCTTCTCTATGTCTATGGGTTGGCCTTCAACTCTGAACAATGTAGCACTGTAACACTGGTTTCTTAATGAGGGACACATGAAGAGGCTTTGAAAGGGGCTTTGCTAACATGGAAGTATCAATATTATAATGCTGTATGAAGTAACGTGCATTTGTGGTCTCTCAGTCTCGCACTCTAGTTACAGAGTAACCAGCGAGGAAGTTCCCGAGAGGTTGCTGGAATTTGAAGACAGACATGCTTTTGAACAGAACAAAAGCTTTCACATCATTTAAACAATAAACGAAAAACTATGAATTTATGGTTTAAAATTGTATGCTTGTTTACATTGAATTTCAAATAAAAGGACTTTTAAAACTTATTTTTCCTTAAGGGCTGCAACACATACATACATATAACTATATGGTTTTAAATAAAACGATTATCATTGACATGTAAATTCTTTTGGTTCTCTATCATCTTATGCTGTTGAAGTGATGTTATCCCTTTCTACCACCACTTGCATTTAAATAAGAGAATTCTCATTTCAGGTATGTAAACTCTTTTGTAAATAAATTTTTTAGAATTATTTTTGACTTACAAGGAAACTTTTAACTTAAGTGCCAGCATGACTCTCCCCTAAGTAGACCCACCAGATGTGATACAGGTATTAACTCTACAAACATCTACCTTGATAGTGCTATGAGCTGAAAGTGTAAGCACAAACCAGCAAATTCCCATTTCAGGTAGCACAAAGGGTTCCCAAAGGTGTCATAAAACAAAGATACTAAAGATAGTAAAAGAATTATGTATCTATTTTACATATAACATTACCTCACATCATTTTCCCTATATTTCCATTGTAATTTAAAAGAGTATTTTGGTTTCAGGGCATAAAAATCATGTCTGATGATTTTTATAAAGAAATATTTTATAAAGGTCATAACCAAGCTGAGTGCATCCCATTTTCTCTCCAAGGCCTACAGTAAATTCAAGTTTGCCTAAATAAAATATTGACTAGCTAACTGGTGGTTCTTTAGGATCTTGTGAACATTGACTGTGATGGCTGACCCAGATACCGATCATCAGACGAGCCTACAGAACTACTGCCATTTGGCCACTGACATGTCCCGTTAGATTTCAAAATAAATTTCAAAGCACTGGGATACAAGCACAAAAAAACAAAGTTAACTATACTACATCATAAGGACAGACCTTATAACCAGATCCTTCTATCAAAACCCACCCCACAAAAACAAAAGCTTTAAACCGTAAAACTAAAAACACTAAAGTTGTTTATTTGTTTTATAATGAACATTCCAAAGACACATATATAAAATGTAGGCTTACTCAGAATTTATTTTAAAAAGCTCAGTTCAATTATTCTCTGTCTTCTACCTTCTGTTCCATCAGTCACTACTCAGAAGTACAAAAACTACTTTTTAAGCCCGTAAGATAGGCTTAGGATTCCAGCTAATATTCAGGGCAGACAGGCCAGCTATGCTAGAAGGAGAACTAAAACCATCTCCTAGTGAGTTCCTCCAGGATTCCGTGGAGTAAGCTCCATGACCCTGCTTTTGGGTGGGAGAGGGACATGCATCACAACAGATTTCCTGTGCTCCGTGAAACCCTTACTAGAGAACACACGTGTGCTCCCGGCATGGATGATCTGTGACAGGGGACAGCAGAGGCCCAGTCATACTCAGTGGACGGAGGGATTGAAGAGGAGTCCACAGGTTTAAGGACAACCCTGCATCACCCAGACTACTTGTCTCTTCTGCTGCAAATTGGTATAGTAGATGATAAGCTTAAATTTAAAAAAATAGGAAGTTAGGGTAAAACATGCCAAAATGATCATATATTCAAAGTAGTTTCTTTGGATTAAACTGTCATTAAGACAGTAGGGATATTTGGTTTGACTTAAACATTATTCATGGCAACGTCCTATTCTAAAATCACACTGCAATTAGAAATATAGCAACTACCATGGCATTTATTAGTTGTCAGAAAGCTTCACAATTGGTTTCATGATCAGAAAATAAAGCAAGATTTCAGTTTGTTGTCTTTACAAAATTGTTCAGTTTCTGAAATATAAAGAATCATTTGCTTTCTAAAAACGTTAGCTTTGCCACATGGTGTTCCAGAGATCTGACCTCAAAAGCTTCTCAAGTTTTACCATCCACAGAATCTTTATTGGTAACTGAGACTCATCTGTTGTTGTCCATTTGAATCTGGAAAGAATTAAGAAAATTAGTTTCTGCTTTACTTTACTCTTAAAATAACTGCAAAATTAAATAGTATCTATTTTCTTTTGCACTTTCCTTTAGACTAATTTTTTAAATGTGAGTTTAAGATACACAAATTATCTTACCTTCTTAAGCAGTTTATAGCAAAGTGAGAGAAGTTGGACCAAAGTAGCCATTATGCATCTTGTCTTTGTAATACTCTTATCAACCTATAGTGACAGAAAGCAAGCAAATCAAATTCTTATAAGGAGGCCTTCAAAAGACTTTAGCATTTAGTTTGAAAATGGTAAACATTTCTTCATTATAGAAATCTAAGGATCTCAAAGGGTATACAGATTAAGGCATCTGAGCTGACTTGATGACCTGAGATCCCAGAACAAGGAGGAAGCAGGGATTGTTGCCCAAGTCTCATGCCAATTTCATGGAACCCCAGGAAGAATGGATGGAAAATCAACCTGTTCTATTTCAGACGGTTTAGGGGCTTCTCAAAGGGCACCAAATAGTGGCAGTGAACACCTTTCTTTGCAACTCCTTTCACTCTACTTTTTTTCACTCCAACTCCCTAAAACAAACAACAGAAGCCCTTCACTCTGAGGTGTCTGTGCCCTAGTTAGTCAGGTGATGATGTTGGGATTTAAGGGTAGCTGCTCCGTGCTATGGTATTAATCATGTCCAAAAAGCTAATTTACTTGGTGAACCTACTACTTCCTGGGGTCAGTTATAACTGCAGATGATAAATGGTTCTTGCAGTCAAGGCAGGAAAAATGGAAATACATGGTTCTTCTGTGGGTATTAACACTTTATTTGAAGAAAAAGGGGCTGGAAGCTAACCTAATAAAAAAAGAAGTGTGAAAGTTTCTCAAGCGCTTTCCTGAATGTCCCACCCTCCCTTTTACCTTTAGAAACACTTGATTCTGCAAAGGTGTCTTAGTTACTGCCTGGAGCTGGTGGCACAGAGGAACAAGCTTGTTTATTTCCAGGAGAAGCATAAGCTTATCATCATCTTTCAGCTGAAATGTAAATAAGGAAGTTATAACACCTCCAATGAAATTCCATCTTTTAAACCTTAAATACATTTATACCTTAATAATATACCCTCAAAGTGGGTATTTATGACATCACCACCAGCACCAGGCAAGGATACGTGCATTACCTGTTTTGAGAAAGCTTGCACACTTGAAGCAAGCTTCAAACCCTCTTCAGCAAAAACCTGGTAGGAAGGAAAAACATCACTACGTTAGGCGTATGTCATCTAGACAGTTGGTAAGAAATACACTCATGGATAATTTTCATACAGAAGTTAAAAGATAAAACCTAAACATAAAAGGTCTGTCATGGAACTTCTATGTTTTTTGTTGTATCCAGGAAAACACAAGAGTTTAACAGTATTCAGAAGCAGATTTCCCAGACCTGATGCAGAATCAGTCCCTGCAGTGGCTCCCCTACACCGGGACACCTCCAATTACTGTGCAGGATCACACAGACATTTGATACTTAGCCATAAAAATTATGCCTGGGCTTTTAGATGGATCCGAAGCTCATCTCATAATATCCCCAATTATAAGAGGGTGTTGAATCTTGGAACATGGGGTCAAAAGGGTTAGATGAGGTCAAAAGCGTTAGAACATTCCTGCTTCCAGCTCAGCAAGATAGAATTTGTCACCTATACACATTCTTCAACTAGCCATTTGAGGGGATTATTTTTTCCCTATTGACCATACATTGTACAATTTAGTGAGGAGAAGAGGATGATGGGAAAGAATACTGAAAAATATTTTAGAATATTCTGGATGATTATTTTTAAGTGGTACACAGAGTCTTTTAGAGTGAGAGACACCAGGGAAGTGAAGACTGAGCTTCAGGTGGCAGCAGGAAGAATGAAAAGAACAGGGCAAATTTGAGAGTGATTTGTGAAGAAAAATAACAGATCTTGGTAATAAATTAGATAAAGCATATGAAGATGCAGAACAGGGAGGCAAATAATTTCAGGGTTAACTTTAACTCTCTTTCCAACAGCCTTGCTATCATTGGATAAACTGATCTCAAGGTCAAATAGTCCTTCGCATCCTTCCCTATCCTTTAAAAGGGAAACCAGTGCGTTTTAAACATACCTTCTAACCAAACGGAATGACTCACTTACCCACATGTTCCTCATCATTCCACATTCCCACTTTCTCTGTACACATCTTCTCTTCCCCTCTAGCCTGCAAATCCCTTGGGGGCAAGATCCCTGTCTCACAGAGTACCATGGTTTTAAAACCACCTTAAAGCTGACGACTCCCAAATCTCTCTGTCCATTCTTGACCTAACCTGACCCCACTCCTGTTCATCCTACTTCGGCAAAATAAAATGCTTGATTTTCTCCCTCTAAATTCGGTGTTGTCCCTCTGTTCTCTCACTCAGTAAATGGTGTTACCATTTACCCTGTTGGTCAAGCCAAAAACCTTTTAAAACAGAAGCCAGGTCATGCCATTGCTCCTCAAAACCCTCAATGGGCTTTCCATAATTCTTGGGAAAAAAAAAAAATCAAGGTTCTTCCCATGGCTCAGAGATGTCATTTGCTACCACCTTCCTTCTGACTCACTACATTCCACCCACGCTTGTCTCCCTGTTGTTCTTCAGACACCTCCAGCCTACCCCTACACCTCACGGCCTTTGCACTTGTTCTGCCTGCCTGAAATATTCGACCCCAAGATATCCATCTAGCTCACTCTCTCAACATTCTACTCAGATGCTACCTCCTTAAAGAGGTCTTTCCTGACCACCCCCCTTCTATCACCTCTCTTCGTATCCTACAGGATTTTATCTCTCAGTACTTATATATGGGCATTATATATTTAACTTTTCATTGTCTATCTGCTCCCACTTGAATGTAAGCTCCATGGGGTAGGGACTTTCTTTTGTTCACGCTTCTCCAAACCTCTTATCCCCAGGGTTTGACACACAGTACAAACTCAGTGAACATGTGATGAACATTTTATGCAGACAATCAGCAGATGCTGGTTTAATGAAAAGCTAACACAGGAAGAAGGTGATCAGTGGATCTTTTACAGTGAAATGCTCTCTATGGTGTGATGTGACTTGGAATGGATACGGGTCAAACTGAACAAAATGAATCCAGAATTTCTCCCAACTTTTTAAACAGGGAAATAGCTCAATTATAGTCAACTTGACAGAAAATTCCAAATGAAGTATTTTCTATAATTCTGCTGACTCTGTTGACAATCATCCTCTCAAGCTGAAATCCCTTCCCTGAAGAGGCTCAGGTGAAAGCACATGGGAATGCCAAAGGAAAATACGTAAAGTTGATAAAGTGATAGAATTTTCAGATTTCAAATGCAAGAATGCCCTCGGTTCTAGAGAGGCAAACAGACTAACATGCGCATCAGGGAATTAAGAAAGGACTCTGTAATCCACTTATCAATCTAAGCCTCCAGGTAAGCGAGGAGAATTAGAGCTGGGCCTATGTGGAGTTTCATGAGACACACAGGGCAGAAGGGTGAGTGTCAGTATATGTGTCTCTCCCTGAATGCCCTAAATCATCAGGAATATGGAGGAAGAAAAGGAAACTAACATGTACTGATGAGAAGCTATAATGGTCTCAGCCCCATGACAGATGCTTTCTTATGTGTTATCTCATTTAATCAATATCATTCATCCAATTCAATAAAGAAGAAGCCAAAAACCTTTCCTCGCATTCAGGACAGTATAAGATATGCATCTGCTGACAGGATATTTTCACCTACTTGGGAAAACCTAAAACTTAATATTGCATCTAGTGACTATCAAAGCCCATTCTACTTTACTCCTATAATATTTAAGTTTTTTTCCACTAAGATAACCAAAACAGCTCCACAAAATGCTACTGCAGTCCTCTACTTTTCTACCACTCTCTACAGTACACATGTGCTGTGTACGTAGGTAAACCTACAAACATGATGTAGTAAATCATTAAGAAAACTAGCTATCACGAACTTTTAGCCCAGAATTAAAGTATCAGCATAGGGGAACTCCCTGGCGGTCCAGTGGTTAGCACTCGGCACTGTCACTGCCAGGGCCCTGGGTTTGATTCCTGGTCAGGGAACTAATAAGATCCCTCGGGCTGCATGGCACAGCCAAACTAATAATAATAGTAATAAAAATAAAGTATTAGCATAAAATGGAAATAAAACATACCTCTAGTTGATGAATTAAATCCTGGGAAGTTTTTATTGGCCCCTCTCCCCTGAAATAAAGTGAATTATTAAGGAGGTAAGAAAAAGTTACTGCCTGGAAACTGATTTTATATTAAAGTTTTAGAGCATTTTGTGTATTAACAGATCCCAAATTTTGAAGAATAATATTGAATAGACTAATAATATTGTAACTATTCTTAAAGCAGCTTTAACATTTAACTATTACCTCTTAAGGCACTTTTTAAAAAATTGGTAAACATTATATATGTTAATTTTATAATGTAAAGAAACTTAAAACTGAGAAGTTATATTTAAGTTTTATTTTTCTTTTTTAACCTTCTTCATTTTGCTTCATAAGTTAAAGATATGAGAGCTGATAATATGCCTTAACTAAAAGACCTTTGTTCCATAATGGAAAAAAGGTTAGACCAAAATCAGGACATTCTCATTTTTGATTCTAATTTCAACTCTGGCAGGAATTCAGTTGTTTCTGATGAGGCTGTCAGTTAAGTTTCAATTCTGAGTCTATAAAATAGTCATAGCAATATTTGTGCTACCACTCTCATCAGAAGATTAGAGAGTATCATATTGAAAACTATCAAGAAGAATTCAGGCCTTTACAAGTGAAAAGTAAATTATAACAAAGAGCAACAGAATGCATTAAGATGAGCAACAGCCCAGGCATGAATCAGAAGATCTGAAATCTGGTTTACCAGTTCTGCCTTTTAATAGCTATGAGATATGAACGAAACATTCTTATTCTCTGATAAACTGTTGTAAGGATCAAATGAAATTATGACGCAGAAGCTAATTTAAAAACCATAAGGCACTGGTAAGTGTGAAATTTTTAAAAACCATAATGTACTAGAAAAGCTAAAATATATAAATTTTAAAGAAATATGAGTAACTGTATATAAATGATAAAGAAATTATATAAATTGTTAAGACAACCTTACATGACAGCCTGAAGAAAAGCTATAAAATTGCCCAAGAAAACTACAAAATTGGATACTGTGAAGACTAACAAATGAGTCTCAGAAAGAAGCAATTAGATGAGGCTGGTAAACCATCATCTTAAGGGAAAACAGAAAAATTGGGGAAAAACAGGTATACCGACAGGGTGGGTAGAAAACAAAGCCAGCTTGAGATTTTACCACAATCATATTACCAGGACTTGCCAAACTGGCACGAGGTGTTATCCATTACGGAAAATCCATTTTCTTTTCCTGAACTTCAGTGGCTCCTGTCCAATAACCATATTCCAGTAACAAGTCCCATTCCATAGAGCTTTAGTTACCCCGATTCCTCATGCTTCCTAGCCTCTGTGGGATGCATGTCACCCCTTACCAAAATCCACTATTCTGACTCAGAAATAAAAATTGCTGACCATATATAATCCTGAAATATTCTGAAATAAGAAACAAGAAACAAAAGGGGCAATCACAAACTTAAAATATTTTCTATTGATGAATCCTTTATGTGGGAAGATTTTATATACCAAACTACATTTAGTAAGTCATAATTTATTTCTTGAGTTTCTATTGGTCAAAAAAAATTTTTTAATCTGATTTTTATCACCATGAGATAATTAGCATGATTCCATCTCAAAGGAAAGATCTTTGTTTCTACAGTTAATCTTCACATTTCAGTTACCCACACATTGAGTGTGGGTAAACAAAGGAATTCCATTTTACTTCCTTTTGCAGACTTGACTCATCTGATTTTTAAATGATATGAACCAAGAAAGGAGGTCAAAATTAGTTTTGGGAAAACTCAATCCCCAGAGAAGCTTGCTAAGAATTAAGAACAGGGTTTCCCTGGTGGCGCAGTGGTTGAGAGTCCACCTGCCGATGCAGGGGACGCCGGTTCGTGCCCTGGTGCCGGAAGATCCTACATGCCGCGGAGCGGCTGGGCGCGTAAGCCATTGCCGCTGAGCCTGCGCTCCGCAACGGGAGAGGCCACAACATTGAGAGGTCCGCGTACAGAAAAAAAAAAAAAAAAAAAAAGAATTAAGAACAAAGAAAGGAAACCACCAAAGGGGGGGGCGGGAAAGGTCTCCAATGATGGAAAATATGGAAAGATATTAACAAATGACTGCTAACCAGAGGCAAAATTATTCAACTATCATTTCTCCTTCACCCTCCAGAGGAATCATTTCCCTTGAAAAGGTAGAAGACATCATCAAGACAAGAATGAATGCTTCTTCCTCACTCCTAATCTTCCTTCCATATGAAGGAATCTTCACTAGCACAGCACCCCTCACTTCACTCTGCTCTCTCACTTATTTCACCCCATAGAAGAGGGTGGACATTTATTGATCTTTTCAGTCTTTTTGGTGACTTTGTGAACATGAAAATAAATTAGACGTGGTAGCCCTTTCTTTTCTCCTTTTTCTCTTCGTAGTAAGGGTGCCTTTGGGATATACCTAGTCTGCCAAGTATTTTAAGAGATACATTCTTCCCCTACAGGGTAAGATTTCTTAATTCTAGGGATTATTTTTAAAAGCCTACTTGCCTATGGCTATAAACCTCATTATTGAGTATCAGCTTTATCAGTATAAATGTTACTGGACCCATCTGCCTATTCTTTTGCTTATTTTTTCATTTTATTCAGAACTTTGGTGGGGAAAAGGGGCTATTTATTGAGCCCAAAAGCCCACACAGTTGTAGAGATCCCAATTACTTTAACTGAGCTTAAGACTCCAGTCCAAATGGATTACATTCCAGATTACTGAAATAATATGCAGATGTGAACGACTGCTGGTTGTAATTTCAAAATCAAAATGAGTAGGAGAGAAGCCATAACACTGAAGATATCAAATATCTTCTAGTTTCTAAAAATGAAAAAGATAGATATCAGAAAACCAAAAGCTCGAAGTTATTCCTTGAGAAAATTCTAGAACAGGTCATTGAGCAGAAAACAGATAAAATTTTTAGCAACATGGAAATACTGTACCATACGTATAGTCTTCCATTATTATAATGGAAGACAAATGTGAGCGACATGGACTTCATTGAGGCGTTTGACCAACAGTCTTGTAAGGTGAACAAGACAGAGAATGTAGGTCAGGTAAATGTAAAGTTAGGGAAATTCTCTGCTATATAATGAATACTGATCCATGGAGGTTTGGCATCCTATTGAGGTGGTAGACCTCATGGCTCTATTCTTTGATCTGTATATAATCCGTCACTGTGTAAAGATTTAAAAGGCATGTTTTCTTTTCTTTTTTATGTCTTTATTGGAGTATAATTGCTTTACAATGTGTGTTAGTTTCTGCTGTATAACAAAGTGAATCAGCTATACGTAAACATATATCCCCATATCCCCTTCCTCTTGCACCTCCCCCTCCCACCCTCCCTATCCCACCCCTCTAGGTGGACACAAAGCACCGAGCTCATCTCCCTGTGCTATGAGGCTGCTTCCCACTAGCCATCCATTTTACATTTGGTAGAGTATATATAAAAGGCATGTTTTCTAAACTTACTGACGCTGGCTGGGAGAGACACTGATATATGGGATGACAAAAAGCAGAAAGCAAAATTATTTCAAAATTATGGAAGGAACCGTACACAAACCTAGAAAAGGATCTCTTCTAAATCTAAATCCTAGTTAAATGAATGTCTTCTTGTTCCATTCACTTAATTGTCCTAAGAACTACTTATAGGCTTTTTATCATATATTTGAAACCGACTTTAACCTATCAATGTAACATGGCACTTTTTCTTTACACCAGATATCATTAAATTCATTTTAAAAGATTAAGATGTAACTACACTTACCTAGTAAATAAATACAGAGAATAGGCCATACTGGACATGTTCCGTCCGTATCGAACAACCTCGTTCTCCTGATCCTCCCACTTCTCAATCTCACAGTTGGCATCAGAGGTGAGCAAACCCAGCTTGAGTCCAAGCTTTGCTATCTTGGCTTGCTCCTACAAAACATACATTTTAATCACAACAATGTAGTCATTAATTATGTAAAAGGAAGATTAAAAGTAAGACTGCTGCAAAGAAAAAGGTCTTGCCTCAGAGTCAGGCTTGTCTGGCTTTAATGACTTCAGGTTTGCATTATTCTTCTGTGACAAGAAAAAGATTAGGGCATCTTAAAAATAGGTAGAGTTAATTGTGAAGAAATGCAATAGTCATAGAAAGCATAACAAAGTACCTGTAATAAAATTTTAATATAAAAATTTTCAGAACATACTGAAACTATATTAAACTGTTTAAGTAAAAACAAACAACTACAGTTGACCCTTGAACAACGTGGGGCTTAAGGGCATTGACTCTCCGCCCGCAGCCGAAAATCTAAGTATAACTTACAGTCAGCCCTCCGTATCCGCAGTTCCCCTGTGTCTGTGGTTCTGCATCTGCGGATTCAACCAACCCCAGATGGTGTAGCACTGTAGTATGTACTACTGAAAAAAATGCACAAAAGAGTGGACCCCAAAGTTCAAACCCATGCTGTTCCAGGGTCAACTGTAATTGCAAATACTCTACTAATATGTGCGTTCAGCTTTGAAGAAGTAGTTAGTTAGAAATCTGGAGTTAGGAAAAGCAGATCTGTGTCCCAGAAACACTTAAAGACTTCTGCAGTCTTTTCATAGTCCAATTATTACACCCCCAAACCTCCCTGGCCCCTCTGTTAAATTATTCTTAGGAAATGATGTAATAAAATTAATCACTATATGTAGCTTTCAATATATTCCTAATGTTATGACTCTGGAATTCAATTCCTTTAACAAGTATGCCTTTTTGAGGGCTAAATTTCAGCACCCTAGTTTCACTGATATCCAGATTCCTAATCCTATATGCCAGGTTATATAGGAGATTATACTTAGAATTTACGATTTAATATTTGAACCAGCATGTTTGATGGCCCCTATATTTGAAACAGCAAGTTTCTTTCTACGTAGGCTCTTTAGAAATCAGAATATATTTCCCCTAGGGGAGAAGAAAACTTTGTACACTGGTTAGGTTACCAGACTGGCCCACAGATGCTTACTTACTTGTAGAAACCACTACCAATAGCAAGTTTCTTTGAAAAATATATCCAGAAGTTCTCTGGAGATGGCAGCCCAAGTTGGGCGGCATTCCTCTCATTCTGAGATCTGGTGGGAACTCCCCTAGCTGGGGCAGGAGTTCCAGAACAGCTGGGCTAGTAGGGCCAGGAGATGCAGGGAGCCATTTATTTTTTTAAAGGAAACATTTATTTAAACCATCCACACACACACATGCACACACACACACACAAACACACACACACACCCCACAAAATATATATTCACACACATGTACACAAAATACAGATTATGATAAAACAAAACACGCATGTGCCCACTTAGCTTAAGAAGATAATAGCTTTGAGGTATATGTGTACTTCTCCGTTTTTTGTTTCCCTTATTATTACCATGACTTATTGCTTCTGACCAGCTATTCTGTCACCAGTTTAACTGCAGAATAGAAGAGCCGCAACTTTTTCTCGTTTTTCTATCCCATCGTTTATATTTGTTCATTTAACATTGCCCTTTTGAAATTTTCTAATCCTGTTTACTATAGAAGAAATAGGAGAAGGTAAAGGACAGAAAATAAATACAGGGAATCTATAAAGAGGCATGGACACACACACACACACAGGCTGCCTCTTAGGTTCATTAGAAAATAAACAGAGATGACCGATGATCTCTTCGGCTCCTCCTTGTATAGTCACATCATCTGCATCTTCTTCCTTAGTCTAGCACAAAGCAACTTATAAAGCATTTAAGAAAGTTAAGAATACCCTAGAGGTTTTTAGGTTTTATTTTATTTAGAATCTTACAACCCCATCTTATTCTTTTAAATTTAGTTGTGTTTTCATTATTTTTATTTTTACTTTTACAAATTATTATTATCAAAGTGTTTAATGAAGACCAAAAGGGAATTGCCTGAAAAGGTACAGAAACCATCTTAATAATGTAACCAAGCCTGCCATCTAGTGGGCACTATTTTGCAATGCAGCCAAGATGCATCAGCTTCAACTGTGTAAAGCTAATAAATAAAGCATTTCAAGCCTCATATAAACAGAATGGTTTATTTTCATCAAGAAAATTAAGAAAGTTATTAGTTTGCACAAAATTATTCCAACATGACCTTGTGAATTAGACCCAAGATATGAAGAACAAAAAGACCTCTGACTTCAGATTACAGCTTCTTATTAATCATAAGATCTGTTACGTATTCCCTCAATCCCTCAAATCTAACACAAATAACCAAACTGTGGGCTACATCTAGACTGCTACTCAGAATAACAATTCTGAACAGTCAACATTTAATATCCTAACTTTTTTTTTGTCATGTCAATCACTGGAAGTTGTGGGGGGAGCAATAGGCAACAAGAGCATAATTTGAATTCTGAATAAAAACATTCTCAAGTGTACAAATACAAAGGTTTTCTACTTACCATTGGCTTTGGAAGTGAAAGGTAGCCATACTTCTCTCCTACAAATAACATATATAACTTAAAACAAATTTTCTACTATTCACATTTAATTTTTAAAATATTATTAAATAAACAGAAATGTTAGCACATTAGTTTTGATAATTTAGTCTATTAATTACATGTGACTGAGAAATAAAATTGTAATTTGGTTGGAGAACATGAAAAAAAAATATTTGGTACAGACTTTGACGTACAGAATTGTTTTTGAAGCACTGTCTTCACAGGGGTATTATAAGTTTAATACTCCCTAAATCCTTTGTTTAATACTCCCTAAATCAACATGACACTTGTGCCATCTTTACTTCTGAGTTTACACCTCCAGATAAATTAAGTCCAGAATTAAGTTCAAAGGCCCTCTCAGCCCATGAGGATAGCAAAATAATCTCATGACAACCTAACTGCTGTCCATTTTCAATCTCCAGAGCTTTTCTGCATCTCTACCAAATAAAGCTAATCCCCCAAGGACAGGAAAGCCTCATTATTTCACTGAAGGTGTGCAATATTATGCCTCATTAGAAGTTCTTAATTAGCTTTTTTGCTTCTGAAAGGGGCTTTATATGGCATGATCCATCAGAAAAAAATTCATGTCCCCAGACCCACTTAAAATGAATCCCTAACCACTAAAGGCTAGGCAGATTATTAACTAACCCTCAGGAGTAGGACTGGGGTATTTTCGAATTTGGATTAGACCAAACCCAGTTATCCTCAAACTCTCCCTTACCTCTACATTCAACTAATCATCAAATCATACTAATATTACTTATAAAATTCTTCAATCAGTCCTCTTATCTTCATTTCCACTATCATGGCCCCATCATCTCTTGTCTGGATGGATCACTCCCTTGTTCCCGACTCATACATCCCCCAAGTAAGCTCATGTTTATCCACAAGCATGTTCCTCTTCCTGTTCGCCCCATTTCAGTGAACAGCACCTCATGCGTCCAGTCTGCCAAGCAATAAAGTAGGTGCAGAGCTATGGAACCTGGTACATCCCTATAAACTGAAGCTTAGTCCGATTAACTTCAAGATGGTTCAAATATAACAAAGGAAATTCAGCTTCCTTAAATAAGAGATAGAATCTGCAGGCTATGAGAGAAAGCTTCTTTTTGACGTTTATTTGTTTAAGATAATCTCAAATTCTAAATGTTGATACATACTTGTCACTAAGGAAAGGTGGAGTCTTTTTGATCTAGGTCCCTTCTAATACAAAGGCCATGGCCTCCCTGAAGGCAGAACTGGATGAAGGCAGAAAGGGAGGAAGACAAATATTGATTTTTGAGTTCTTTAAACAATCCCAGGAGGCCCTATTATGAAATCGAAGGGTCTCCGGGTAAGGGGACAATAACCTAGCTCTCAGACGGACTTCAAATATGCGAACACTAAAGGCTTTTTCATTGCTTAGCATGTTGTTTGCTACTTAATTGTTTGGCTAACTGATACTTGCAAACGTATCTAAGTTTCCTAGTCAGGAGAGTCAAGATATGCAGAGCAGAACTAAAGTGGCTAAAACAGAGCAAAGGTTTTCCAGTAATAGTTATAATATGAGTTATACCAGTAGCAAAGAGAAACCAGAATCTGAAGAATACACTCTGTCCTTTGCAGTGGGCAGGTGCGAGGAAACAGGCAGCCCCGTCCTAATAACTATACAGAACAGGAAGAGCAGCACTGTGCCACTGGACTCAGTTCAGTCAACGGTGGCTGACTCAGAGTTGGGCTTCTTGGCGGAAAAGCTATTCTTATGAGCTTCATGATAACAGTCAGGAAAAACAAAAAAGCAATAAAAGAAATCAAGCAACTCTATCTCAATTAACCCCACATAAGTAAGGATGCCTCTGAACAGCAAGATACTACCAGTTAAACAATGGGTGTCCCATTGATCAAAGGCAGCAGTGTCCCACCTAAAGAGGAACTTCTGTTCAGCACTTAGGAAGTTAAGATAACCCTGATTTGTGGGGGACAGGTTACTCAAACCTAAAGAAGAGATCATTTACATAATATCCAGTTTGAAAGTAAAAGAAACCACAGTGACCACACAGGCCAAAAATAAGTATTGGATTTTCCTGTTTCAATTCTGGTCTATCTGTAGGGGACGCTAGTGTAGCGCTCAGAAAGACCAGGAAGCTTCTTCTCTTCATTTCTTAAACAAGTCTTATGGCAAAGTGATCATTCTTCTTTAAATATGGATCAATTACATCAATTTACCTTTTAATATATAAAACTTGCCTCACATAAAAACCCATGCAGCGGGGCTTCCCTGGTGGTGCAGTGGTTAAGAATCCACCTGCCAATGCAGGGGAGATGGGTTTGATCCCTGGTTCGGGAAGATCCCACATGCCGCAGAGCAACTAAGCCTGTGTGCCACAACTACTGAGCCGGCACTCTAAAGCCCACGAGCCACAACCACTGAGCCTGTGCCACAACTACTGAAGCGTGCGCACCTAGAGCCCGTGCTCCGCAACAAGAGAAGCCACGGCAATGAGAAGCCCGCGCACCGCAATGAAGAGTGGCCCCCGCTAGCCGCAACTAGAGAAAACCCGCGCACAGCAACGAAGACCCAACACAGCCAAAAGTAAATAAATAAATTTATAAAATAAAAAAACATGCAGCTGTAAGTACTTTATCAAAGCATCAAAATGATATGCCATTCAGACTAGCTATCACAGAAATCTTTAAATGCAGAAGCATGGTAAGCATTTATTACACATTACAAATTACGTAATATCTACAAAGTCTACCATTCCCTGATTTTTAAGCAAATCAGCAATTACCCTAAATGGGTGTTTTTTTAAAAATGAAATGTTTAGATGTTCATAATCAGTAAAAATAAATATGTAATTTGATGTTATTATGGCTTTAAATGACATCTTAATTTAAAAAACAAACATGCTTGACACTAACAGAAGCCATTAGAAAGGAAATACATAAAAACACATGAACATAGATAACTGGATACACAGTACAATGGGAAATAAACAAAACTCCAAGTTGATGTTAAAATAAAGAGTAAAAATTATGCCTTCTGTACACTGTATGGTGCTATTCTACATGTTGTAGAAATACCAATGAACTTACCCACCAAAGGAAATATTCCAAGATTACGTAGTCATCAAGGAAAGAGATTCCATCCAAGTGGAAGGAAAGCAATTTGAAAATCAAATAACTACATTCATTTCATTATGAAGTTAGTAGAATTACATCAGAGAATTATTGTATTACAGAAGAGCATTTGTACTAAAACTAAAAAACAATTTATAAGAAATATAAAAATGACAATTTCAATAAGAAAACTAGATTGTTAATATTAATTCAAAGGAATCTACTATACTGTTGTACAACAAATTTTATTGCTTTGATACTAAAATGAAGGACAAATAATATTTTTATAATTTTTTGTGGGAGATACTTTACTATAAAAATAACCCAGTTGGGTTATAACAAGTTATTCATTTTGCATCTGAGGTTTGACATTAAAAAACTAATAGTTACATTAAAATACTAACATATTTCAATATATAGACAGTTTCTCACCTCGTCTTCCTTCAAACACATCATTGATTTCTCTCAGCAGTGTTAACATGTCACTAATTTGGGATTCCCAGGCTTCACAGAATACATCTAGATTTTCTTTAGCAATTTTACTAGATGGATGCAATGTCAAAGTTTCAGCAGCAGAAATTATCTAAAGAAACAATATACACAGGTGTGAGTTTCAAAATCTTACCTCTCAGAATCATACTGGAAATCAAACTTAAGCCTGTACTGTTCATATCACTCAATAACACAACTACAAAGCAATTTCCACACATAAGCCCAATGTTGGGCAGTATGGACATACAAAACTTACTGTTTCTTATAATCTTATCTATAGATAAATAGTAGGCATTATTATATATAAGCCTTTATTCAGGGAGCAATTATCTTTATTCAAGGAAAGTTCTGTGTCAACAAAGTTATTTCCATAGCATAATTCAGAGTTATACTCTGACTACAAAGAGTGTACTGTATACTGCAGAAGAAGAGATGGTGTAGTAGTGGTAGTATTAGTAACAGTGGTAGTAATGGTGGCAGTAGTGGTGGTAGCAGTAGTCATAGTGATGATAGTAGTAGTGATGGTAGTAGCAGTATTGGTATTAGTACTGGTACTCGTAGTAGTAGCGGTAGTAGTTGTAGAGGTAGCAGAATCGGTATTAGTACTGGTAGTGGTAGTGGTGGTGGTAGTAGTGGTAGTAGTAGTAACATACGCATACACCTATGAGGACATGGTAGATATATCCTTGAGGTACTGTGATAGGTGCTTGATATACATTAGTATTAATCCTCAAAAACACAAACAAAATACTATCCTTCTCAATAAGCAGTGTTCCCATTTTACAGCTGGAGAAACTGAGACTCAAAGGTACCAAGTAACTAATATATGACTCTTCATTCACCTGCTGTATGCCCAGCACTGTACCCATGTTCCAGGTGCTGGGGAAACAGTTGTTTCATTCGAAACAAATAAATGTTCCTCTCTTCATGGGGCTCATATTATAATGTGGGGAGACAGGTAATTAAAAACATGTAAGTAAATTATGAAATATCTTAGATGATGAACGATATGTACAAAAACAAAGAGTAAGGAGGATGGAGGGTGTTAGGTAGTCACAGTATTTTAAGTTAGGTGTTCACTTGCAAAGGTGGCATGTAAGCAAAGAACTGAAGAAGGTGAGGGAGTCACAGGGAAACCTAGGGAAAGTCGTTTAGGAATAAGGCGGGAACATTTCTGATACATTTTAACAACAGCCAGTAGGTCAGTGTGACTGGACTGGTATCAAAAAAAAGGAAGGTCACCAATGGTCACGTGATGGAGAAACACGCACAGTAAAGATGGACTTTACTCTGAGTGAGATAGGAAGTCACTGAAGAGGTTTCAGAAACTGATATGTAATGGAAAAGAATACGAGAAAGAAAAACTAACTAACTAACTAAATATATATATATATATATATATATATATATATATAAACGGAATCACTTTGCTGTACACTAGAAAACTAACACAACATTGTAAATCAACTATACTTCAATTTAAAAATAAAGAAAAGAAACTGCTATGGTCAGAATCAGGCTGCCTTCGAGAGAATTAGATCTAGGCGCTCCTCCTGGGTGGGCACAGTCCCACAGGCACAGGCTTGACAAGCAGGTGGCAGCTTTCAGAGTAGAACAAGGTTCCCCACCTTCAGGGAAGGTGGGCAAATGGCTCGCCATGGACTACAAGCTAGATGCAGCAGTGTCGCCTTCTCAACCAGGAGCCACTGTACAGTGTGGAAACTGTTCCACTGTGCCCTGGATATGCTGTAACATTGTAAAGGAAATATAAAAATGACATTGCTAAAGCAGAGGTATCCAGAAGTAATATAAATTCTCCTAGAGGCATGCTCTGTTTTCTTAAATTATCCCTTTGTGAGACAGATAGTCAAGACGAGGAATAAAAGCTGAAGCTATGGGAATAGAAAAAGCTTCTCAAGTTACAGAAATTGACAGCAGGCTCTATCTATCACCATCCTTGAAAAGAAAATATACTTTTCCTAATATCCCTGCTGCAATGAAAACAGTAAGCAGAGAATTACAACCAAATAGCAAGTAGGGCCTGAGGATATAGCAAGCAGGGCCTGAGGATAGCAAGAGCTGATTGTATATGGCAGGAGAGTCAAACTTTAGCTCTACTGAAATACATTTATGGCCAAGGCAAGTAGTATGACTCCCAAATGGACAAGTAAATATTGAAGCCTTGGTTTCTCCCAATAAACAGAGATCCTCTGGTTATAATAAAATGCTCAGCCGATGGTCACTGCTGAGGGTCACTCAGATAGTTCCTGCTTCCGTGAGAAGCTTTTGATACTGTTCTCCACGGGGAGTATAAACATCCTTCCAGCATCCAGCTTGGGCCTGCTAGAGGGCACACACCACCTTTGTCTCTAAGTTGCTTTTGCTGTTCTCAACTATAAATCCAGGAGCTCGACATCTACCATCCAATAATGCAATAAGGAGTAAGTCCTTTTGGCTGCCATGATGAATGAAACAAATACACCTGGTAAATTGTATTTCAGAGCTTAGACCTAAAAGGGAAAGGAACTTCTGTCCCTCCCTTTTTCCCTTAATTTGACAGACAGTATTAAATACGATATCAATTGTTAAAATGCTTTTGAAAATTATAAAAACGAAGTAATATTATAGAGAATTCAGAAAAAATAACTCACAATTCTCCCTAACAAGCAGAACTTTCATTTCTGCACATTCTTATAGTCATTTTCTTATATATGTACATTTTATATAGTAGCAATTATAGCATATAAACAAATCTGTATCCTGCTTTTGTCACCTAACATTTTAATGAAACATTTTTTGATGTTGTTAATTCTAGTTATCAAAATTATTACTATAACATCATACTATATTATTTACCTAACTTAAGAGTGTTACTTTGCTTCCAACTGAATCTTATTATAAGTAATGTAACAAGTATTATTTTTATTTTTCTTTTAATCTCCTTATGTCCTTAGGAATTATTGGGTCAAAACATGTGAGTATTTTTATGGCTTATCACATAATGATAACTTAGTTTTCAAACATGTTATAACGACCTGTATTGTAAACGGCTTCAATTAAATAGATATAAACTAGGGCATCAATTAAATGGGCCAATCTCTAATTTGTCAGATGACCAGATAATCCAATGGAATGTTCTGGCACACTACCAACAAAAATTCCATTACCTTCATTTCGCTCAGTAGATTTGGCCCGTAGTTATGCAAAACCATTTGTGTCTTCCTTGTGCACAATTTGTTATGACACTCAGATAAAACACAATATGGAAGGAACGATCTGCTGTTGATCATACCTGCTGGCCAGTCACCTGAAATGTCTCCTCTGCATGTATACAGGTTATTTCAAGAGGTTCTGTCCCAGACACATGTCTCAACAATCGACAGGTCTACAAAAAACCATTTCTACAGTTCAACATTTTCATTCTTCACAATACATAGCATCATTTTATAATTAACAAAGAAAATAAAACATTAAAACCTATAAAAATAAATTTGTACATTAATAAGCTTATTATAATATTGCATTGGTTACCAACGGATTCTCTAGGAGCAAAGCAGGAACAAATACGGGTTTATTAGCATATACCCTACTGTTTCTACTTCCTATCTGATCATGGCAAGGTGGTCACAGAATATTAGAATCAAGAGGAATCCTGAAAGGACCTTGCAGTGCCCACATATTTCACGTATAAGGAAACGTGGCTCAGAGAAGCACTTATCCAAGGTCTCTCAGCTAAACTATGTCAGTTACCACAAGCTACACATTCTTTCTGCCAACAAATAACACTTCTCCCTTTCAATTAACACACCTTTTACTGGAGATAACACTGGATTAGGCAAGACTGATATAATGAGTAAAGAGCCTGTATCAGTGAAAATTTTTGAAAATAATTTTTCAATAATTTCTTGAGGCTTAAAACAGAAAATTAGGGAAAAGAATTTTTTTTCACTTTTTAAAAAGATTTGCTGCAGGATTCCTATAATTAGCAAGTTTGCCTGCAGTCATAATACTTGATTTATAAACAAAACAGCATCAGATCTATTTTTAAAAGGAGATGTATCCACAGTCATTTTAAGAATGCTCCCTAGTAGTTTTCAGATGTAAACAAATAAAGGAGAGGAAGCTAAGCTTAGTCTAAAAGTTCCTTCTAACCATTAGTATGTGAGATTCAGTGAGCATGGGACATTAGATAATATGAACACAGCTAGGTGGTTCATATCTGTGCATTAATATACATGTTGGCTGGGACGTACCTCATATATACAAGGGGATATATTCTTCACGTGCACATGGGTTAAGTATACATTTCTTTACTAGCAGATGTCTGACATTCTCAATAGGTAGAAGGCTTACAATATCAATCAATAATTGGAATTGTAACAAAAGGGGCAGGTTATGCATCAGTAACACATAACAAAGATTTGGGCAGAACAGGAGAGATTCCAAGAAGGAATACTGTGCTGAATGTCTTCTCTTTGTCCCTCCATATCCACTCTTTTTCCTTCTTGGGAGACTGACCTATGTGGTCTACAGCTGTTTGGCCAATGGGAAGCCCCAGCAATACAGCAGCAGGGATTTGGAGGGTAAGGGCCTTTATTCTCATGCTCTTTCCCTGCAGGCTGCCGTGGGCTGTCTCTGTGTCTAGTCCTGAAACCACAACTACTCAAGGCTCTCTGAAGGACTCTGTGCCCTTCCAGTTTCCAGAAACCACTCACTCCCCCCGTTAATTTGGTTGTAGGAGTAGTACCAGCTCTGCTGTCACTAACCCCAATTCCTGTACTCTCATGGTTTCCCCACATCCTATCCATGCAATTGTAAATGGCTCCTTTGTTAAACCCTCTTAAGATTAACCTAATTTGAACGTGCCATCTCTTTCCTGCTGAGACTCAAAAGATTCAAATACAAACAGGGTCATACGATGTATCTCCACTGCTCTACTCCAAGATCTACTCTCTTGGATGGAATAAGGAAGGAGGTTAAGAAGGGCATTTGTGGGTTCTAGCATTTTTTATTGTTTTGTTTTAGAAGACAAATTGTTTTAAGAACAGATAAACGTGATATTTTTAAAATTCCAAAGGCAAGAGAGAAAACCCTCTTATGAGTAAACCAAAACCTGTATTTGTGTTAATATTACCTGATGATAGTACAGCTTTCATTAAACTACAGTTTCTTTAACAAGCAACCTATTGCTCACCTCAACAAGCCGCTCTTTCTGTTCAGAGAGTTTGCAGGCATATTCAGCCAAACCTTCTAAATTTCCTTCTACTCCAGTAAGTTTTAATGCTTTGAGAACCACATGATCAGCGTGGTATTTTACCAGATCTGCTGCCAGCTGAACTGCTGTACTATGAAGCTGCAGATGTGGGGAGTGAAGGGTAATGAAAAAAAGACAACAAACAATAAGGTTTTGTGACCAAAAACCTCATGAGTACTTTAAAAACTAAAGAGTAGCAACCTCATATCAGTCCCACTTGATCTGCTGAAGGATGTATATATATATATATGTATATATAAAATATATATTCAACAAATTTTATTAAATACCTACATTATCACAGGAACTGAACTAAAGGCTGGACATACATGACAAGTAGGACACAACCCCTTCCCTCGGGGGCTCAGTTTATATTGCTATCCACAGCTTTTCTGTCTAACTCTTGGGTCACAGGAGAAATGATGGATAAAAGGATAATGAAAACCTCAAGGTTTTATTTAACTTTAGGTGGAATGGATTTTAAGTATTGCTCACTCTCACTGAACATCTTTGCATACTATTTAACTCCAAAATCTTTTCTTCTCCTTATCCTGCCTTTTTAAAAAAATGTTATGACAGGTTATTTTGGGGTTCACCAGAAAGAGATCATTTTTAATAACATTGTCCTAAGGAAAATCTGATTTTTAATTAAGCCTATCTGAATGAAGTAATTCTTTTTTTCCTGGAAGTAATCCAATGTCCATTCAAATTGCAGGACTTTGTACAAAATTAACAATAGGGTAGTCCACATTCACCAAATCAAGTGAGAATAATTACAATCAGAAACAAAGACATTAAAATGCATTTTCCTTTGGAAATTAAATGCACATAAGAATTCAAAAGATTTTGTTTAACCATCAGGGTCATAGAAAATAGCTAATGCCAGTCTTTTATTTTACAAACTATGAAACAGGTCCCTAGAGACTGAGTGACTTGTTCAAGGTCCCGTAAATCTTACAAATGGTTCTGGAGACTACTTACAAACTCCAAGGCAAGAAGGGTGAATAAACATGAAATTCCTGCTCTGTGCAAGGTACTGTAAGTAGCTTTACAGACATTATCTCCCTTAATCCTTATAAAAATTCTTCTAGGTTGATGTTATTATACCCATTTCAGAGGTAAGGAAAATGAAGCTTATGGAAAGCCACTCAGGCTATCACCAAAAGATTTTATGTTCAACTGATAGTCACAGTCTTAACAATAGTTTAGTTTAAATTGAATAGGCTGGAAAAAATGAGTAGGCTTTTTTTAAACCAGAGAAGACCATATCCTTCTAATGTTTAATAGGATGTTAAAATGAAGGTTTCAACAGAGGTCAATGAAACATCACCAGATAATTTATATATGAAACTCTCCCAAACCAATTCATTCTCTTGAGCCCTTGACTCTCTTAAAAAATATAAAAGAACAAAGAAATTAGAGATAAGAGAGAAGAAAGGTTTTTGTGAGGAGGGTCTTTCTGGTGCTTGCTGTGAGTCCCCTCCCAGGCACACCCCAAAATGGAGGGAGCAAAGTGGCACAGAAGTTACAAAGTAAGGGGCTGGTCAGGGGAGGCACCAGGAAAGCCTCTGAAGAGCATTCAAGTATTCACGACAGAGAAAGTCAGCTTTAAACATCTTCGAGCCCAGTGCATCTCATAAGGGCACCGGGCACTAAGAACTCCCCACTTCCTCTCTTCTTTCCCTGTGCCACAACCTGGCAAAGATCTGGAACAGAAGCTAGATAATAGGAGATGAAGGGCCTGAAAGAGAGACAAGAGACCACACTTCCCCCAAAAGCCCTAGGCGGGCTAGAGGAGTGGGGAACAGGAGCAAAGCCCTACAATTGAATGAATCAAAATACTGACTAATAGGGCTTCCCTGGTGACGCAGTGGTTGAGAGTCCGCCTGCTGATGCAGGGGACATGGGTTCGTGCCCCGGTCCGGGAAGATCCCACATGCCGCGGAGCGGCTGGGCCCATGAGCTATGGCCACTGAGCCTGTGCGTCCGGAGCCTGTGCATCCGGAGCCTGTGCTCCGCAACAGGAGAGGCCACAACAGTGAGAGGCCCACGTACCACAAAAAAAAAAAAAAAAAAAAAAATACTGATTAATATATTGGAATGAACATTCTCATTTTTGAACTGAGTTTGTGTTTTACGACCTAAAGCAGGGATTGGTGAACATTTTCTGTAGAGGGCCAGAGAGTAAATATTTTGGGATTTTCAGGCCACATAGTCGCAAGTACCCAACTCAAATGGGCAGAACTGTGTCCCCCCAAAAAACTTTATTTATAAAAACAGCCTGGCTGTAGTTCACAAAGCCCTGACTTAAAGTGACTTTCCATTACCTAAGAGTGACCAAATAAGTCATTAGATGATAAAGTTTTCATCCAGGGAACAGGGAAATCTTCACAGCCAAAAGAACATTTTAAAATACCAACTTTATTAAGGTATAATTTATATACAACAAAATGTACCAAGGGTACAGTTCGATGAGTTTTGACAAACATTTACACCCAAGTTAACTACCACCATAATCAATATTTACGACACTTCCATTAGCACAAAAAGTTCTCCCATGCCCCTTTGTAGTAAGTATCCCCCCTTTTGACCCCAGCAGTCACTGACCTGGTTTCTGTCACTATAAATCAGTTTGGCCTTTTTAAGAATTTTTTCTAAATAGAATTACACACACACACTTTTGTGTCTGACTTCTTTCACTCAGTGTAACGTTTAAGCAATTCATCCATGTTATTGCCCGTATCGATAGTGTTCTTTTTTATTGCTGAATAGCATTTGATATAGTTATACCAAAATTCATTTACTGATTCCCCTGTTGATGGATATTTGTTTATTTATTTGTTTGGCCATATACCGTACCACTTGCAGGGTCTCAGGTCCCCAACCAGGGATTGAACCCACGCTCTTGGCAGTGACAGTGTGAAGTCCTAACCACTGGACCACCAGGGAATTCCCTGGAAATTTAGATTGTTTCCAGTTTCGGGCTGTTATAAACATTTGTGTACAAGCTTTGAGAATGAGGGCACTAATAAAACAGTGGCTTCAAAATAACTAGGTCAAAGGAAAACTTTACAAACATTTTCTGGGCACAGGAACATACTAATGCTAAGGCATTTTATATATACCATACAACACGACAACTTGCAAAGAATTAAAAGAGGCTAGATTTCAAACTGTACTTACTTCTTTCTTAAGTTCATTGAGGCTGTGACTGATTTTCAATATAGCGAGTTCCAGTTCTTCATCGATGCTCTTTGTTTTCTTTCTTTGCTAAAAAGTTTTAAAAGTACATGTGAAGAGTTGTCTTTTTCATCTTGTAATTCCAATTTTACTCAAACTACAAACATAATAAATTTTTAATATCATCTGTGAACTATAAGAAAAGTAGGGCTTCCCTGGTGGCGCAGTGGTTGAGAATCTGCCTACTAATGCAGGGGACACGGGTTCGAGCCCCGGTCTGGGAGGATTCCACATGCCGCAGAGCAACTAGGCCTGTGAGCCACAACTACTGAGCCTGCGCGTCTGGAGTCTGTGCTCCGCAACAAGAGAGGCCACGATAGTGAGAGGCCTGCACACCGTGATGAAGAGTGGCCCCTGCTTGCCACAGCTAAAGAAAGCCCTCGCACAGAAACGAAGACACAACACAGCAAAAATAAATTAATTAATAAACTCAATTTGTTTAGTTAAAAAAAAAAGTAGATTTTTTAAATTCATCTGTTTATGGTTAGAGTGGAAAAGAGAATTTTTATTTAGTTACATTTTTCTACTCTAAACAGGTGAATTTTTTAAATCTAATTTTCTTTAATAAATTTATCATGTCTAAAACTAATCTGTTTTACCTTCTGCCTGGAATTCTCATCTCTTCATTCTTAACCTAGATAAAAATTAAAACCCTATTCATCTTCAAGTCCTTACATAAATGTTTCTTTCTCAGAAAGGCCTTCTTAGATCACACAATTTAGATTAGACCCTCTTCTTACCCTAACCTTTTCTCTAAGTAATCATCCTAGTTTGCAATTACATACGTACTTTTGATTTTTGTTGTTGTTGTTATTTAAAGCCTATTTTCCTCACTAGGCCTTGGTAAGCTCTGTGAAGGCTGGGATCACATTTATTCTGCTCACCACTGAATGCACAATACCTGGCACAGCAAATGGAAGGTAGCAGGTATTCAACTCTTTGAATGAATAAATCAGTTAAATGTCAATCTCTTCATGAAGCTTCTTGATTCCTCTAGATAAATACAAATTCAACCTCCTTTAAACCCTCTCAACACATGATCTGTACTTTGTACTCGTTTCACACCTTCCCACATTTTTCTACATTGCAAAATTCTTACAGGCAAAGATTTTATCTTATTCATCTTTAGATTTTCGGTGCCCGGCATATAAAAGGTACTCAGTGACAACTGCTAAAAAAGTGAATGAATGAACAATACATCTGACATGCAGAATCAGAGATCCAAGTGCTTGTGAAACATGTGAAAGGTGCTAACTGCAAATTTAAGTATTGATAGAACTGGATGCCCAACACAGACAGCGCTTCCTCACAGAAACTCTTTATATTGCATGTTGGGCTTAAAATTTAATTCTGAAGCCATCTACACTTCAGATTAGATATCACATAGACAATTCAAACTAAACACAAAATACTTCTTTTATCCCTGACACCATTCTACCATAGTTAAGTTTTCCTGTTAATATGAGCATTTGCAATATTGTGATGCCAAGAAAATATGAGGGAAACCTGTGATTTATACTACATTCATAAATCAATCTCTTCACAAGGAAGCAGACTGCTGGACCCTCTCAGGCACATTCACCCTTCTTCATCTTTACTGCCTAAGCTTTTGTCCATGATTTCCAGATTTGTTCTATCCATGCTGTATGTTGTAAACCATGTTAAATACTTTTTTGACATATCCTAGGCCTAAGAAATAAATAAATGGTGCCAGAGACATGTCTCAGGGCTCTACCTTTCAAATCTGTAATCCACGCTCTAGAAGAGATTGGGTGCACACCTCCTGTGTTGTACCACTTCTGTCAGTCCTTGCCACTCTTGCCCAAATAACTCCCACGTTTGAAGCGCACCAGCAGCCTGTTTAAGGCTCTTAAAGGGGCTGCCCGCCAGTCTGAGACCAGGAATCTGTGCGAAAGTGAAAAATCTTTCACCTGCCAGCTGGATCTACCCTGGTCTTCATTGCATCTAAACCTCAATACGTTTTCTAAATCCTTGTGTCTATAACTCAGCTGTCCTCAGAGTTAAGAACTGTTCACATCTGAACGGCTCCAGCAGTAAGACTCAGGTTCCAAGAACCTCTAGGCTTGGTTGAACCTCTGCTCTTCACTCTGAAGAAGGATTTTGGGGAGGAATTTTCCAGAGGTGAGTCTGGTGGAAGAGTGGGGACGACAGGGTGAACTAGTGATGGTGATGGTGGCAGAATCCAGACTGGCCAGGATGAGAAACAACAGGCCTAGAATACCGTGAGTGCTTATGGGAAGGATGCTTTGGCCAAGTAGGGGGCAGAAAAGGAATGAGACACCCTTGGCCCACTCTGGACCACATTCACACTCCTGGTGGTGACGGCGCCTGCCACAACTCTCAGGGCTCCAGGGAAAAGCTATTACAGAAGATTTACTTTGATGAAATAAAGCTCTTACAGCTTCAATCCACACAGAAATTAACTGCTGCAGTTCCATCCTGGCCTGAGCTGACAGTTCCAAGATGCGTTCCCTGTGCTCGTGGCTGGTATAGGCACAATCAGTAAAGTCCTCTGTGCGCTCCAAGAGGGCGTCCAGCATCGCAGAGAGAGTCTCTTTTGACTGAAAATAAAGATTCTCCCGAAGAGTTTCAATATTCATCTGAGAACAAAAAGCATATACATCCACATGAGTCAACATTCCCACCTAACCAGATGGGCTGTACTTTCTCCCAGGGCCCAGGAAGACGCTAGCAATTTCTTTCCCTGTCTGAAAGCTCAGGAGAAATACAGCACCCAGGGATGACTTTATTGTCCACTAACCCAGGAGGACACATTGCTCGAGAGCCACCAATGGCCGTGCGGAGCTTTATTACTATAGTCGTTAACAAAGCATTTCTGCAAGATCAATGAATACTAAGGCAGAAGGAGCATTATCATGTAGCAACTGGTAGGAAAAATGAACCAGCTTCCAGGTAAAGGATCTGTATCTGACAAAATGCCAAGGCAAAGTCCTGGACGATGTTACAGCCAAAAATGAATGTGTTGAGCCCAGGGGGAATGGTGTGGAAGGTATGGGGTATAGAAGGGACTAGGAAAAGCATCAATTTTTCCTTCATTAATTCAGCAAAACTAGTCTCCCTACATTTTGTCTTATGTCCCCAACAGTACCTCCCTGACCAAAACATTCTCTACCAGGGGACCTCAATCATCTTTCTAAAATGTACCTCTTCAGATATTGCCACCTCCCTCTAATTGGCTCAACACCTATGAAACCAAGCCCAAACTTGTACCGCATAACATAAAACCTTCCAGGGTCTTGTCTTTACATATCTTTCTAACAGTCTATCTCATCTCTCTGAGTTCCTAAACCTTCTTTCACTTCAGCCAGCCTGTGCTTAGAGTTCCCTGAAGGTGTGACGAACACATGTTCACTAGTACAATTTTCTCTCTCTCTCAGCTTTCTGAGATATGCTATGTCACTTCAACCTTATTTAACCTCTAGCCCTTGAAATATGTCACAGAAACAACCTGGGCTGAGAGGCAGTAGGTGGTGATGATCATGATTGTGGGCACAATTCTTGCTCTGATAAGGATAACTTACATTTGTTTCACACTTTAAAGTCCTTTCACAACTATCATTCCAAATTAATCCTTACATATGACCCATTTTAACATGATCCCTGAAAATACCAAGATTTGGGAAGGTCGAGAGGCCACAGGGAAGTAATAGCTTCCCCTTCTCCTCCTGGCCCAAGTTATCTCCAGTAATCACTCTGTTCTATGGAGACAGGATTTTTCTTTTTTTTTTAAGCTAGGAAAGAACATGGATAAAAGTGAGGTATGGAATTGACAATGAGAACCTAAGAATTTGAGGATTTAAACAGAATTACAACATAAAAATCAGTCCACATACCATTTATGTTAAACTTTTTTATTTTCCTTTAAAGAGAACATATATATGTTTTTAAACAGCAACTTAGTAGAGTTTTTTTTTGAAAGTCACTTATTTGCATGTTTTCATAAGATCTGTTCATATATTCGAAGTAACGAATAAAGTATCCAGTTTCCCTCTACAGATGCAAAGAAGATAACCACTGACAGTGAGACTGAGTCTATTCACGATCGCTTTGCTCCGCAGAATGCCTGCTGGCGAAGAGATCAGCAGCTGGAGCTGCCAGCAGCGGCCACAGGCACCACGCTGCCCTCAGTTAGCCTGGAACCAGAAATGCAGCGTCAAGAGGCCAAAGACCTGGCTCTACCCCTACTCGTTTCCTTATTATCCTTTGACCTTTGACATCCATCCCTTCAGCCTTAGCAAAAAGAGAGAATTAGAAAAATTATCTCTAAGATTCCTTTCAGTAATAAAAACTCTGAAAGAATGACTGGTCCCTGTAGCCTCCTCCCCCTCAGGAGGAGACGTGGGGTAGGACAGACAGCATATAAGCAGACTCAGAGGTGTAAACTGAAAGGTCATGGACTTTGGGATCAGAAAGTCCTGGTTCTAAACAAGGGTTCTACCACATATTAGCTTTCCTCCTCAAAAACATGGGTATAGTAATATGCATCTAAAAGGGAAGTTAGAGATTAAATGAGAAAATACTTATTGAGAGAGCATGATGCCTAAAAATAAATGTTCTTTCCATTACTTTCTTCCACCCCATGTTCCTACTTAGATGGAAAGAATACCATCCCTGTCACAGCCCTGGCTACTAGAGAGGGAGGTAACCCTTAGCATATTAGAGAACTTCTCAGGGCCCTAGTTCTCCCACCTATTAAATGAGGGAGTTGTGTTAGACAATTCCCTGGGTCTTCCCGACTAGACACCACTCCTACTAAAGAGCACTGTCACCATCTCTGAGTTGTGATGAGTTCTGCCCTGAAACGGTGGGTATTCTGGAGTCAGGCTGCCAACTTTCAAATCCTAACTCTGGTACTTTCTAGCTAGCAAGTTACTTAATCTCTGTTTCTCAGTCTCCTCAACAGTATAATGGGAATAATAATAATAGTTCTTGTGAGATTGAGATATACACACACACACACACACACACACACACACACACACGCACATTTAAAGCACAGAGCTGGCACAGAATAAGTGCTTGATAAATGTTAGTATGTATTATTGTTCATTTAAAAGTTTCAAGCATCATTAATGCTATCACTATTACTACAGTCTCAAAGTATCTATTCTATAGCGCAAGGAAGAGCAGGGATTCCAGCAGATTCCAGATCTGCTGTCTGTAATCAACCATGATGGTATGGCATTGCTCTAGAGCTGGGAAGGGAACACTTCTAAACAGAGGACAAGAGGCTACAGCTAAACCATACAGCTAAACAGGGCCAGAGCAGCTACTATAACCCTAGACCAGTGTTCTCTGTACAAACTACCCTAAGCTTTATGTTACTGAGTATTAAGTTTGTACACTGTGGCACTGTTTTAAAGACAAATATCTGCCTTTGTGAAGCATCTATTCTAAAATATTAAACAAAACTATGGATACTACATATAATGATGCTTCTTTGAAATGGCAAGAAAAAAACAAAATATTTTCTCTCTATTCTTACCTTGAATTCCTTAATTCCAGTAAAAATACTGATAGATGAAACGTCAGTCTCTCCATTTGGTTTGCATTCGGTCACAATTTCAATTACCTTATCCAATGCCACTTTCATTCTGTCAAATACTCCTTCTTTGTTTTTATGGGCTGATTCACAGTTGGGATGCCTGAGACACGTCTTTGAAACAATTGAAAATTTTTATGTTAAGATTTGGCCCATATCATAATACACAAAATCTTACAGAGAATATGCCATGCTAATAAAAATGGTTCTTTACCAAAATCTCCCGTGTCCCTGGCTCACCCAGCTGCTTCTCCTCACTAAAAGTGGAAGTAGGATGAGTAAAAAGCGACAGCAAGGTTAAGTGAAAAAGGCAGAGTGCAAAACTGTATCTTTATACTTTAGTATGTTTACTTAAAATTTTTGAAAAAAAAACAACAACCCTATATCTTCATCATGATTAAAACTTCTAAAATGTTGCCTAATATGTGCAAGAGCTAAAAAAAGAATGAGGAAAAATGAACAGATGTCTTATGACTGTGGATGCATCTTTGACTTTTAAAAAATGATGTAAAGGAAAAACTACTCCAGGGCCTAGCTATGAACAGAGCCTTCCAAGCAGACTCCCGTGAATCCTGTTTCTGTGGCTTCACTGATCCTAGCATCGAGGCAATATTCCGAGCAGAAAAGGGAATCCTAAACAAACTGCTAATGAGATGTTTACTAGTTCTTTCTTGAATTGTACCAATTTGCTGGCCGACTGCTGTTTGAAATTACGAGCTCTTGATTGACAATTTTGTTAAAAGTAGAATAAGGACTTAGAGGTATGAATTTACAGAATAAACAAGCTAAGGGCTGACTTAATACTCCACTGTTACTTAACAGATTCTAACTAGCCTAGCTTTTTCTAGAGCACATGTGCTGGCTCCCCAATGAGACTAGCAAAACCCCACAGGCAGTGACCGTGTGTGACAGGCCTCCATTCACAGCACTTAATAAGCCATTTTCTGCTTAGTTGCTCAAAGCTGACTCATAGATTACCTGATGTTTGGAACTGGGGATGGAAGTTAACATTCTTGTTAAAGAATAACTGAAATTTAACTATTATAGCCCATATTCCAATTTATCACTTTCATCTTTTTAATGTGTAAAATACATAAATTAGATGCATTTAATCAGGTTTTTTAATTAATTTACAACACAGTAAAACAAAAATTTTCTTACCTTTGAAGCTGTGAGAAGCATCATTGTACACTTTTCAAGAACTGCCCTAGCTGCTGCCATTTTTGCCTTTTTCTTTTCATCTTTCAAATCCTAAACATGGAATAAAACCACTGAGCAGTCTAGGATCATGTAAACAACTCAATTTTTTGAGAAATAATTTACTCCATAATAGCAATACTCAGCAATTAAGTAACATTGTTTTAAAAAAGTGACAAAGTAGAAAAAAACCCAGAATAAATGTTTTATAAAATGTCACCACTTCAATGTAAATGTATCAACACAATAGAGTAGAAAGAAACAGCTGCCCTTACTAAGGGCAGCACAGCCAGGAACTGAGACCTAGGGAGAGGCTGCCATGTGGCTCATGTTCTGGTGGCCTGCACACCTGACATTCTGCCCATGTAAACACACCTCATTCCCAACCAGAAACAACCATCCTATGCTTTACTTAATTAAAAGCGACTTATTTACTGAGCATTTGTGGACTATTATTTCCTTCAAAATAGACACTTACAGCCAACTCTTTCAGGGATCATGTGATTAATCCCATCTAAGTGCATATTCATCTCAAGTTTATTGTTGTTGTTGTTGTTTTAATCCTAAACTTAGCCAATATGCTGCTCTAAAATGTTCTTAAGATGTTTCTTGGGCATATAATTTTCCCCAACTAGAATATAAACTCTGAAGTAGGCACTGTATTTGGGTTTGTTTTTTTTTTTTCATTTGGTTTCTCTTCATATAGCCCTTGATATGAATGTGTGCTATCACAGAAGATCTCCAAATATTGCTGATTAAATCTACAACCAAATACTCTCATAATAGTTTGGTAACCATCTAAATCAGGGGTCAGCAAAAATTTTCAATAGAAGGCCAGATAATAAATTTTTGAGGCTTTCTGGTTCATTTGGTCTCTGAAACAACGACTTAATTTTGCCAGTGTCTCATGAAAGCTACCCTAGACAATACATAAACAAATTAGTATGGGTGTGTTCCAATAACTTTACTTATGGATGATGAAATTTGGATTACATAAAATTTTCACCTGTCATATTAGTCAATTTTTTTTCTCACTTGTCAGTTGGATGAAAAGGCTTTTCTTACAAATAACAAGGACCTAAAGTATGAAAGTGATTTCCTTTTATTTGTTTTAATAAATGGGAGTGGATTCAAAGTTACCCCTGTAATAATATCACTCTCATTTACTTGCATCCCAATACAGCTTTCTTTAATAGGAAAGAAAGAAGCAAAGTTACATCTAGTAAATGAGAAACTGCAAAAAACTCCAAAGCTAATTCAGGTCACAAGGTAACATTCCAAAGGACTGTATCCTACATGTGATTATCATCCATTAGGAACATCTTTCAAAAATAAAGGTTGAGGTCACTTCTAAAATTTCCATCCATTCCTTGTCTTTAACATACTGGACAGGACTTCTAGCAAAAAAACCTGTGGGTCTAGTTGACAATGCATCAAGTGTGTATACATAACACTTGCAAGCCATACATTACACCATAGATTGTATGGTGATAGCAAGTGATCCAAAAAGGTGGCATCTCAATCTGTTAGAGGGCTGGTCCACAGGACGAAACATAGGCCTCATTAAACCCAGATGTCCAAGAAGCACTAAGTGAAGCATATAACCCAGCCTGCCACTTTCCAGGCCAATACCCACCTTCCAACTCCAGCTACAACCAGGAAAGTTCACGCCCCAAACCATGGCCTATGGGACTATACCAAAGCCTCTCAAGAAGTGATCAATTATATATTTAACTTGACAGGATAAACACATGCACAAGTACCCCAACAACAAGAAAAAGTCAGTCCTGGATTTGACATGGTTTTCCACCTCCCTAAACTTCAGAACTTACAGTCTGAATTGGGGAACAGACCCACAAAGATCTAATATCATGGTGCGGTTTGAAAACTACAGGCTTTAGAATCAGACATAATTGAGTTCAACCTGCTAGAAAAGTGACCTTGGGAAACTTTATTATCTTCTCAAGTTCAGTTTCCTCATGTGTGAAACAGTAATAACAATATCTACCTTACACGGATGTTCTGAGAATTAAATGAAATCATGAATATTAAGTAGCTAACATATAGCCAATGCAAATCACCCAATGCTTGGGTTATTACTATTAATCTAATATAGAACAATTATAGAAAGATATAATAACAGAATAATATATAACAAATTACAAAAAGAATAATAAGAGATATATAACAAAATACTATCAGGATATGTATGATGACTCATTTATTTGCCTGAGCCCTTGTAGAAGAGTCAAATGGAAAGTTCTGTGAAAGAGGAAGTACTTTAATTGGGGCTTGAAGGCAAGTATGACCTTTCCCAGTGTGTGAGGTGGGAAAATATTTAACTGTTATCTGTGAGCAAAAAAAGGCATACAGATCTATTTACTTTATCCTGGCTTATTTATGAAAGGCTTTCAAGAGCAAGGTTATAGATTTAACAAGCAAAAAAAACAACCCAAATGATCACAAAGATCACACCTCTATCCAAATTGAAAAGTATAAATGTATTTCAAGATTTTGTAAACACATACATTTTGTCTATCTCCAGTAAGATGTGCAAACTCCACCATTTCATTTCCAAATTGACTGAATATTTGGACAAACTCTTGAAAGTTGTTCACTTTCTCCAGTCTTTCCATAGTTGCAAGAACCTGCAAAACAGACATTATTTTATTATCAGGTTTAGATGTGAAAGAGACTGAGACATCAAACCTGAGCCAAGAGAGGAACAAAAGAGAAGTTCTAAATTCTAGGGGGAAGTTGAGAAAGAGTCCGAGGAAAAGACAGAGAAGAAAGGACTCAGAAAAGTAGATGCAGATTCAAAGGTTAGAATCATCTAGGGAATGATTTCTTTTTAGGATGGGAAGACTTGGGCTTACTTGAAAATTAAAGGAAAAAGTAAAGGAAATGACTAAATATGCAAGAGATCATTTATGCAGCAAGGTCTGGAGAAGGCGGGAACGTGCAGGACTAAGGTAATCAAATCTTCATAGATGTAGGAGGCGGATGAGGATAAAAGATGATACACAGAAGCTTTAAGGTTCAGTGAACCAGAACTGGGGGAACCCCATCCTCCTCAGAAAAGTGGAAGGAAGGTCACCCGCATAGTAAGGAGTGGAAAGGGCGATTAGGGACTTCAAGAGTAGGAAAAGTTTGCATCAGTCAGAAACTGCCTGTGGTGAATCAGTTAATTGCCAAGAAGCTTTGGGCAGCCAGGAGTAGATAGAGAGCATGTTTGTAACACAGTCAACAGAGAACGTTATGTATTTTCTTGATATTTAGAAGTAAAGTAAATAGATGTGAAACATATTTTCAAATACTTTTCTCTAAAATAACAGTACTGGATTAGTTTTAGTCAGACCAAGATAGGTAAGGAAAACACAGATAGCCTGTGTTTACTTATTTTTAATGAGGATATGATGGATATTTGGCATGTTAATCTGCCCCAGCAGCTCAGGAAGCCTAGGCAATTAACGTAGATAAGGCAGATTGCCACCACTGAGCAGAACCTCCGTCTTCCAAAGAGACGAAGGTTTGTTCCTATTCCTCTAGCACTGTCCGATTCACCTCTCCAATTTCTTTTTCTCTTTAAACTTACACTTTTCAATTCACTCAATACTAGCCAGGTAGTTTTGCCCTCAGATCAGTGGGAGGATCCCTTCCCTGGCTGACTGCCCTCCTCTTTGCCTAGGGGATTATCCAGGGAAAGAAGTGATTGGGACTTCCCTAGTGGTCCAGTGGGTAAGATTCCACGCTCCCAATGCAGGGGGCCCGGGTTCATCCCTGGTCAGGGAAATAGATCCCGCATGCATGCCGCAACTAAGAGTTTGCGTGCCACAACTAAGAGGTCCACATGCCACAACTAAAAGATCCCACATGCCACAACGAAGATCCCGCCTGCCACAACTAAGACTCGCAGCTATATAAATAAATAAATAAATAATTGTACACACCCTGGCTTCCCTGTTGATGGAGAAGCATGGCCATTATCTGAGAGACTGGAAGAAGTCTAGACTGGAAGAGTTAAAATCTATTCTCTAAATTTTATGATTATTAATATTTAGGAACTTTGCATACAGAAATTTTATAATGTGGATAATTGTGGTTTCAGGTAATTGAGCTTCTTCTGAAGCATATAAATTGTTACTGTCTGACTTGGGGGAAAAAAGGCACTTAGGAATTCAGTTGTTTTTTTTTTTTTTTGCTGTTCGCGGGCCTCTCACTGCTGTGGCCTCTCCCATTGCAGAGCACAGGCTCCGGACGCGCAGGCTCAGCGGCCATGGCTCATGGGCCCAGCCACTCCGCGGCATGTGGGATCTTCCCGGACTGGGGCATGAACCCGTGTCCCCTGCATTGGCAGGCGGACTCTCAACAACTGCGCCACCAGGGAAGCCCGGAATTCAGTATTTTTATCAGCTAGGTTTCTACTACATACATTGTCATGGTGTTCAGCTTTTCTTCCCACATTTGTACACATGAAAAGTTTTCACCAATAAACCTCAACAAGTAGATAATGGTTTTCTGAGAAGAAATGTTATTTGCATTCAAAAGTTTGAGCCCAGTATATACATTTAGGAATTACAGGTATAGATGAAGCATCACTTTTAAACTGTAGACAATTAGAATAATAAACAATTAAAACAGATAAGCATTGCTGAATTACCTGCAGTTAACCTAAAAAAAAAAGAAATAACTTTTTGAACAACCCTGAAAGACACAAGTAGAAACATTAGAAAGGTAAGTACCTTATTTCTTGACCTTATTATCTGCTTAATGACTACTCGGTCTGCCAGCAATAACACTTTTGTCACTGAAGAAAGAAGTAATCTTGCAGCTTTTATAACTCCTGTTTTATCTGTAAAAATTGTGATCTGGCCATCAGATTCTGGACGATTCAAGCTGCTCATATCTGTAAGCACTGCAATTGTTTCTCCTAAGAAGAAAGGCAAAGGGTGGGGGGTGGGGGGTTAAACTGGGAATAAGTCACACAAATTAAAATCCGGACTTTAAGGTAATGTGCTCAATGGGCAGAAACTCAACTTCGGAGTCTTATTTCAGGAATAAGAAATAGCTTCTTCTTAATGAACCTAAGGATTATCATATAAGGTTCTCTAATGGCAAAATAATGGTACATTCCTAAGAACTGTGAAAAACTGTTACATTCATCGAGTTTGAAAAATATTATAACTTTTGTTTCCAGCGGTACGGCAAACTACATGATCCCAAAAGCCTCCTGCTCTATAAGGTCAAGAAAGAGAGATCCCAGGAACCAATAACCAAGGAAGAACCTAAAAGCAGAGAAGTAAGCAGCTGCCCAGGCTTTGGCTAGGGCTGAGGGGGTAGAGGGAGCATCAGGGGGGCAGGGGTGGGGGTGGGTGTCACTGCCCATCTCCACAACCTGAAGGGGTTTGGGTTTTTATGGATATGCAGGGAGAGAAGACAAGACTTTGGGCCCCAGCAGGAGACATCCTCAGTGAAAAGTGGGCCTAGAAAAAACATCCCTCGGGCTTCCCTGGTGGCGCAGTGGTTGAGAGTCCACCTGCCGATGCAGGGGACACGGGTTCGTGCCCCAGTCCGGGAAGATCCCACATGCCGCAGAGCGGCTGGGCCCGTGAGCCATGGCCGCTGGGTCTGTGCATCTGGAGCCTGTGCTCCGCAACGGGAGAGGCCACAACAGCGAGAGGCCCGCGAACCGCAAAAAAAAAAAAAAAAAAAAAGTCTCTTCTTCATTGTTGCCATGAAAATCTTTTGATTTCTGTAATAGCAATTATCCACCAATAAAACAATTCAAATATTTCTTGTCCCCCCAAATTAAACCAGACTGTAACTTCTTCCCAAACCTTACTGTTTAAATTTAAAAGTGTAAAAAAATAAACTTTTCATCATCTTGTAATGTTCAAGATCATTTTTAAGTCGTAAATAAGTCTGAGTACATAATGGATTGATTTTCTCACAAAAGCCCTCTTGTCAATATTACTACATACACCCAAGAGGTTAAGGATCTCGAGAAAAATTATCTGAATTTTAATGGACATATCACAAGGTATGACATAATGAGTCAGGATTCAGGAAGATTAGTCTGATAGGAGCATATAAAATGGACTAGAAAGGAGAGATTCAGAGCCAGGCTACTAACCAGGCAGCTATTTTAATTGTGAGTGTGAAGCAGTAAGGAACTTACTAGGATGACAGCCATAGGAATATAAAAAAGATGATTCGGGAGATACTGAGGGAACAAAATATAAAGTTAGGACCTTAACAGTGATATGAAGGAAAGGAAAAGTGAAAAAAATGGCTTCAAGGTTGTAAACCTAAGTCACTTAAAAAAGTCAGAAGGGCATGGGAAGGGAGATGATAAATTTAGTTTCAGACAATCGGAATTTGAAATGATACAGGAAAACCCAAAAGATAAGCCATCACATATGGAGTGGTTACATAACATGACAACAGCTGAAGTTCTACTAACAGACGAAGTCTGTGGTAGCCAGCCTCCAAGATGGCTCCCAATGGTCCCCACCTCCTGGTATTTTCATCCTTGTGTTCTCTCCTCCCACAGGATACCAGGGTTGGTATGGCAGAAGTGACAGTATGCTACACCCAACCTTAGGTTGTTAAAGACTCTGAGGTTGCCATCTTGGTTGCTCTCTCTGAGGGAAGCCATTTACCATGTTGCACGCAGCCACTACTGCAGAGAGGTATACACGGGGAGAATCGGAGGCCTCTGGTCAAGAGCCAGCAAAAATGTGAAGCTTGCCAATAACCAAGAGAGGGAGCTTGAAAGCAGATCCTGCAGTCCAGCCAAACCTGCAGGCCCAGCCAACACCCTGAGTGCAACCTCATGAGAGACGCTGACCCAGAACCAGCTGGTTAAGCTACTCCCTGATTTCTGACCCTCAGAAACTATGTGAGGGAATAAAATGTTTGTGGTTTTCAGTTGCTAAGTTTGGGTTAATATGTTACACAGCAATAGGTAACTAATACAAAGTTTATATAGCAAATATGAAGAGAAAAAAGAGGTTAGAATTAAACTTTAACGTACAGAGAAAGGAGCAAGAGGAAAAGTATCACTTTGTCATAGCAAGAAGTATAAAAATGTTTCCTCTGCACCCCTGGAAAATGTTACTTTTTCCAGTAGCTCTCAGTCATCAAAGATATTACATACGAGCTTGCCCATATGGCGTTATTTAACCTTTCCTTTTTCTGACTAAAGCCCAGGCATTTAGCCCTAAGTATGTGGGACGGTAACATTTGGTTAGCTCCACCAACAAAGTTAAATGCTTCCTTAACATTATAAAGTTGTTCCAAGTATAGACTGTTCAGAAACTAGTCCCCTGGAAAAGTCACAAAGCTGCCTTATAGTTTCATGGTTGTCATTTTTTAACTTGTTATATGTAACTAGTTAGTGTTATGTCTTAAAGCAAAAACTCAAAGTCGGTCAAATACAAATATTTATTGAGTGCCCACAGAAAATGTAAAACTTGACTAGAAGCCAAGTAAAAAGTAAAAACAGTTGTGGGGTGGACAAAATGGGTGCACTCAAAAGGTACAAACTTCTAGTTATAAGCTAAATAAGTCATGGGATGTAATGCACAGCCTGGCAACCATAGTTAATAATACTGTATTGCATATTTGAAAGTTGCTATAGAGTAAATCTTAAGTTCTCACTGCAAGAAAAAAAAATCTTGTAACTATGTGTGAATGTTAACTAGACCTACTGTGGTGATCATTTCACAATATATACAAATATCTAATCATTACATTGTATACCTGAAACTAATAAAATGTTGTGTGTCAAATATACCTCAATTAGAAAAAAGTAAAAACACAATGCAAAAGTTCAACACAGGGAATGAAAAGTTAGAAATAATCATTACAATGACAACTAATATTTATTGAGCACTTTCTATGTGCCAAATGCATACATGCATTATGTCAAAACACTGCTATAAACACTAATATCCCCACTTTATAGATTAGAAAACTGAGGTTTAAAAAAGTTTAGTAGCTTGTCCAATATCACACTGCTAGCAAGTGGAAGAGTTGGGATTGACTCCAAAGCCACAGTTCTTTATCACTACTTTACATTATTCCCCTCAAGTGAATATTAAATGGTCCAAAGGAGAAAATGACTACTATGAGCTGAGTGTGCTAGAAACATTCCAGGAGTGACTTAAGTCTTAAATTTGTATATGTTAAGAGAAAATAAGGCTTCCATATCCTACAACTCCAGGAGGCACCATTCTCATTATATTATCTGAGTGACCGTAAGAGGCAGTTCTCAAGAAGGGAAAGAGCACTTCACGTGAGAAGAGACAACAGGAGCAGCCCATGACACCAGACAGCATCCAAAAGACACCTGCATGGAGCTCCTAGGCTTACAGGACTTGCAGGGCAGCACAGTCTACTGGAGCTGGGGTAGGTGTACACATCCTCTTCTCACCTTACACTGAGCACGGTGACATGCTACGAAGCCAATAAGGTGAGGACTCAGGCTGCCCTTTCTTTTAAAAACCCTTACTCTTGCTTTAATTAAGGGTCTGCTTAAGAAACAGTAACATGAAAAACATCTCTACGTTTTCTGTTGAATTGTCCACGGCATTATGTAATAATGTCTCTTGTATAAGTGCCCACACAATTTAGTTCCAGGAAAAAAAGTCACTTTCCTCTTGACAAGCTGGTTTGTTTCCTTTCAACAAACAATGAGAATTATATAACCCCTTCTTTCCCACATTTCTTGTCTTGCTTTCCAGGAAGTACAAAGATAAATTTCATGTTTAATTAGAGTAACAATGTTGGCCAAAGTTTCTAGTATATTTATTTTCATCTCCTATTTTAATGGGTTTATTAAACATGTGTTTAATTGTTAACTATTTTACATCTCTCTCTCTCTCTCTTTTTTTTTTCGGCTACACCCTACGGCTTGCAGGATCTTAGTTCCCCGACCAGGGATTGCACCCGGGCCACAGCAGTGAAAGCACCGAGTCCTAACCACTGGATCGCCAGGAAATTCCCTTAAATCTCTTTTAATATGTAGGCAAAACATAAATTATGAATAGAATAAGGCCATCCCCCTTCCCTACATAAATCTATTCTATATCTTAGTGATGGCTAGAAACCCAAGAGTCAAGTCAGAATCCTCCCTTTGCTTTAGCCAATAACCAAGTTCTATCATTTAATCATCTCAGTGAATATTTAGTGTACTCTTTCTGGTTTTCATATCCCTAACACACTGTCTTGGTTTAGCCTGGTTTACTGGAAAAGCTTCCACATTAATCTCTCTGCCTTTAGTCTCAACTCTCTCTCAATCAACCCTCATTTGTTCATTTCCTCCATACTACCAGAAAGATTTCTAACACAAATTTATTGTCTTTCAGCTGGCCCCAAATTCCTCAATCTATCAAGTATAGAATAGTACCTGAAGTCATTCATATAACATTAGGGCCATGTATTGCCTGGTTGGCTCCTCCACATTACTTGGCCTTATCTCACCCACTCCCTTCCCCCCATGATGACCCTCCAAACATACCTGCTCCTCTCTCAGGGTTGCCCATCTCAATTAAGAGTACCACCATTTACCCATCAAACCTTGGAGTTATCCATGACTCTTCTTCCCATCACATCCCACATCCAAACTATCAGCAAATCCTACCAGCTCCACCTTTTCAATATAACCAAATGCAACTCCTTTTCACCACCTCAAGTGCTATCACTGGGTCTAAGTCACCATCGTCTATCACCTGAACCACTACAACAGCCTCCTAACTGGTCTCTGATTTCACCCCCATACCTCCTAAAATCTATTCTCCCTACAGCAGCCACCAGGGATCCTTTTAAAATATAAATGAGATTATGTCACCATCCTGCACAAAACCTTCCACTAGCCCCACTGTGACACTTAGAACACGGCCCAAAGTTCCTATCTTTGCCTAGAAAGCCATACCTGTTCTTGCTCTTCTCCTTGCCTGGAATGTCCTTCCCCCAGATATTCATATAGTTGGGGTCCTCACTTCACTGCAGTCTCTGCTTCAGTGTTACTTCCTTAGAGAGATTTCCTGACTCCACCCCCCAATTTCAGTAGTTCTCAACTGGGGGGGGCCATTTTGATCCCTCAGAGGACATTTGGCAATGTCAAGACATTTTTGGCTGTCACAATGGGGAAAGAAGGGATTTACAGGCATCTGATAGGTAGAAGTTAGGGACTGTACAATGCTCAGGGCAGCCCGCACCCCCAACAAAGAATTATCAAGCCCAAAATGTCAACGGCATCAAAGTTGAAAAACCCTGCCCTCCCTAAAATATACCTCCTTTGGTCTCCTAACCCTTATTCTGCTTTACCATTTTCTCCATGATAACTGTCGCCACCTGTCCTTATGCACATATCTATTTATTCATTTGTTTATGGTCTCCCTCACTAGAATGCAAGCTCCACGAGGGCAGACTATATACTGATTTCTATGTGGCTATATCCCTCTGGTCTAGAAGAATGCCTGGCATATGGCCAGCACTGAGTAAATATTTATTTAAAGAATAGGTGGATAAATGACACTTTAACAAAGCTGAATTATCTGTATCCGTCAAAACTCCCCAGGTTCTCTCAAACTTCTATGACACCAGTTATAGACTTGTGAGACATCAGGAAATCTGAAGTCAGATTTGTCTGCTGTAGAGACAGGAACAGGCTTATTTTTATTTCCATTTCCTACGTGATGGCAAATAGGCTAATATGCTCCTTGACAGTAGAGTCCATGCCTCATGTTCCTTCTATACCTCTTGCATTCAATGGCTGATGGCCAGGATGGTGGGCTTCTACCCTGCCCAATGAAAGAATTCAATGTTTCAGATTTAGGACTTAATCCAAGAGAAATTCAATATTCCTGGACGCTAATCTAGGGCTTTAATGACCCAGGCATCAGTAATAAAAGGGCTAAAACACAGTACACATCTTTACTCAAAATAAGACAATAATTTGTCATGATATCCAAAGCAAGAAAATTCGTATAAGTAGGCTTTAACATACCTGCTTGTTTAGCTTCAATACAGGCAATATTTATTTCTTCTTTCAAGTCCCAGTTTTCATTGGCTATAGCTTCCCCTACTTTAACAAATCTTCCAACTGCCAAGTTTACGGCTTGTCCTACACGTTGAATTGCTTGCAGAGTTTTATCAGACTTTTTGGTATTATCTTTATGATTAATAAGTGTGGTGATCTAAAAATAAAAGATAAAAGCAACCTGCTTAAATTTTATCTCAATACTTTTTTTTAAAGCTGTATCACAATGGCCAAGAAAATTAAGCCCAGCATACTACACTAGCCTAATACACTAAATTAATTGATAGTTTTAATGCTTCAACCCAAAGACAAGGAGCAAATCATCTTGCAACCCTCCTGAGGACAACATTTCCATTAATAACAATTCTAAGTTTACCTGAGGGCAGTTATCCAGGGCACACAGTTCTATAAGCCCTCCAGACATTTCAACAAATCTTAAAGACAGGAGAAAAGTAGGAGAAGGTGGATCATTACATTCAAAGAATCCACATAAAACCAAAGCACGTCAGGTCTAGATTCCTCTACTGTGACTTGAGCTACTGCGAGAGCAGAGACAGCATCTTCTTCACCGCGCATTCCACTCCACTGCCTAGCACAGTGTGTAGGTTGTACAAAATGGTACATGAACCATACTTGTTTACACTTTAGAAGGACCACTATAATCTATGTTTTATACTTCTCTCAGTTTTGTTGCAGACTCAAAGTAAACGAAATACCAAGACCTTTAACACTTGACTCCAGGCCCTGAAATAAAATATAAAAGGTGACAAGTTAAGCTGGTTGAAACAAATACAAATCTTCAAAATGTCCTAGAAAATCAGTACCTGAACTATAGTGACATATGAAAATATTTAAAGAATGTTACATGAAAAATATAAATCCCAAATGGTACATGTCCATTGTGTATAACTTTGAAATGATTTATATAAATATATTAACAAACAAACAAAAAAAAAAATATATATATATATTAACAAAGACAAGAATAGTGAATTAAGAGAAGAGGAAGGGACTTGCCCTTTGAGTGGCAACTACGTGCCAAGCACTTTATGTGTTATGGTATTAATAATTTAGAGTCAGGAAGGCCTGGGTTTGATCCTTGGCTCTGCCATTACTAACTAAATGACCTAGGGAAATGTACTTAACCTCTCTAAATTTCCTCATCTATAATATTATCTTCCAAATTTTGAAAATTTCCTAGAATCCAGGTCCTGAGGATGCATCACTGAACAAGACTAACACAATCCTGCCCTTATTCTGTTTACAGTCTATCAAAATAACAATAATCCAATTGTACAAAATATATTTGTTGCACACCTATCATATGTCAAACAAAATTCTAGGCAATGATGAAACAGCAATGAACAAGGAAGAAAAGGCCCATATTCTCATGGACCTTACATTCTAGTGGTGTGAGGGGAGACACAATAATTACACACATAGGTTAAAAAAAAATTAATGTAAATGCTATGCAAAATATTAAAATAGGACAATGTGATAGAAAGTATCTGTGTAGCTACCTGAGATTAGTTGATCTTCCTTCTATGAAGGAAGTGGGATTGCTGGATCATATGGTAGTTCTATTTTTTAAATTTTTTGAGGAATCTTCATACTCTTTTCCATAGTGGCTGCACCAACTTACATTCCCACCAACAGTGCACAAGCATTCTCTTTTCTCCACATCCCCACCATCACTTATCTCATCTTTCTGATGACAGTCAATTTTAACAGATGTGAGGTAATATCTCATTGTAGTTTTGACTTGAATTTCCCTGGTGATTGGTGATTTTAAGCATTTTTTCATGTACCTGTTGGCCATCTGTATGTCTTTTGAAAAATGTCTATTCAATTCCTCTGCTCATTTTTAAATCAGATTGTTTGCTGTACAGAAGCTTTTTAGACTGATGTAGTCCAATTTGTCCATTTTTGCTTTTGTTACTTGTGCTTTTGATGTCATATCCCAAAATCATTGCCAAGACCAATGTCAAGGAGATTTTTTCCCTATGTTTTTGTCTAGGAGTTTTATGGCTTTGGGTCTTACACTTAAGTCTTTAATCCATTTCAAGTTAATTTTTGTGAGTGGTATAAGATAAGGGTCCCATTTCATTCTTTTACATGGGATTATCCAGTTTTCCCAAATCATTTATTGAAGAAGCTATCCTTTACCCATTGAGTATTCTTGGCTCCCTTGTCAAATATTAGTTTACTATGTATGCATGGGCTCTGGATTTTGTTCCAGTGGACCATGTGTCTATTTTAATGCTGGTCCCCTACTGTTTAATTACTATAGCTTTGTAGTATAGTTTGAAATCAGGAAGTGTGATGCCTCCAGCTTTTTTCCTGTTTCTCAGGATGTCTTGGCTAGTTGGGGTCTTGGTGCTTCCATACAAATTTCAGGATTGTTTTTCTATTTCTGTTAAAAATGCCATTGCAATTTTGATAGGAATTGCACTGAAGCTATAGATAGCTTTGGGTAGTATGGACATTTTAATACTAATTCTCCTGACCTATGAACATGGCTTATCTTTCCATTTACTTGTGTCTTCTTCAATTTCTTTCATCCAAGTTTTATAGTGTTCAATGTACTGATCTTTCACCTCCTTGGTTAAATTTATTCTTAAGTATTTTATCATTTTTGATGCTATTGTAAATGGTACCATTTTATTTCTTTTTCAGATACTTTGTTTTTAGTGTATAGAAACACAACACCAATTTCTGCATGTTGATTTTTTTAGCCTGCGACTTTAGGAATTTGTTTATTAGTTCTGACAGTTTTTTGGTGGAGTCTTTAGGATTTCCTTATATATAAGATCATGTTATCTGCAAATGGAGATAATTTTACTTCTTCCTTTCTGACTTTGATGCCTTTTATGCCTTTTTGTTGCCTGACTGCTCTGGCTAACACTTCCAGTACTATATTGAATAGGAGTGGTGAGAATGGACACCCTTGTCTTGTTCCTAACATTAGAGAAAAAGCTTTCAACATTTCACTGTTGAGAATAATGTTAGCTGTGAGCTTATAATATATGGCCTTTATTATGTTGAGGTACATTCTTTATATACTCAATCATGAAAGAATGTTAAAATTTTGTCAGATGCTTTTTCTGCACGTATTGTGATGATTATATAATTTTTCCTTCATTTTATTAATGTGGTGTATCACATTTATTGATTTGCGTATATTGAACCATCCTTGCAACCCAGGGATAAATCCCACTTGATCATGGTGTATGATCCATTTAATGTGCTACTGAATTCAGTTTGCTAGTATTTTGTTAATAATTTTTGCATCTGTATTCATCAGGGATATTGGCCTATAGTTTTTTGCTGTTGTTGTTTTGGTTTGGTTTTTTCCCTTATAGTGTCCTTATCTGGCTTTGGTATCAGGATAACGCTGGCAGAGACCACACTTTTAAGTACTACATTATAATGCCCCACAAAATCCCAATGAAATAGGTACTAATATCATCCCCATTTCAGAAATGAGAAAACTAGACAGCATGGAGAGTAAGGAAATTAGACATCAAGAAGAGTAGGAGATTTAAGATTTAAATCCAGATACTCTGACTCAAGAGCCTAGCCTCTTCACCACTTAGCCAACCTGACTTCCCTGCCTCTGACTTCTCAACTGACAAGAGGATTAAAGAAAATGATGTGGTATCATATTTAACATAGTACCCAGTTTAAGTACTCAGAGGCATATTATCATTAGCTCTCTTATTTAATCCTTACATACTATTCAAGATAAGAAAACGGAGGCTGAGTGAAATTAAGTACTTGGCTTACACAGCTAAGAAGCGGCCTAGTTTAGAATTTGAACCCAGGTTTATCTGACACCAAAGTCCACCCCATACTCTTTCCTTTAGTGGAGCTTTTCAATCTTCCTGGGTTTTTTGAGTGTTTTTGTTTTTAGGGGGAAAAATACTTTCTTCAAGATAAAATATTACCTAAAATTACTAGGTAGTCCATCAAAGAAGTGTTTCTATGGTTGAATTTTGAGGATAACTATGGGTTATGGGAAGCAGGGAAACAAATATGAATACTATGAGCACCAGCTTAGTCCTTCTCCACACCTGATACATCCTAGGGAACTCTTAGTATCACCTGGAGAACAGAGAACTTGACCACCACTGACTGTTCCAAACAACCATGTTGGAAGAAACTCTGGAGAAAAGAAGTTTAAGTTGTTTTTATTAAATCCTTTATAAAGTTTAGACTTTTCAATTGTAAAGAAAAGATCCTGCAATTAGGCTAAAATACCAACTATTGTTCACTTCTGAAACACACATTTTGCTTTCACTACAAGCATCCTCCCCAGTGCATAATTAGGTGTGGCTATTTTCCTTTTACTCAAAGCACTCTGCAAAATATTCAGTCCAAATACAGGTATGCATTTCAAATTGAATTTGGAGAAGCCAAGTCAATTTATAAAATTTCTTATTAAAAGGTCTATGTATGGGACTTCCCTGGTGGCGCAGTAGCTAAGAATCCACCTGCCAATGCAGGGGACACAGGTTCAAGCCCTGGTCCGGCTTGACCACAACAACTGAGCCTACGCTCTAAAGCCCGCAAGCCACAACTACTGAGCCCACGTGCCACAACTACTGAAGCCCGTGCACCTAGAGCCCGTGCTCTGCAACAAGAGAAGCCACCACAATGAAAAGCTCGCATGCCACAACGAAGAGTAGCCCCTGCTCACCGCAACTAGAGAAAGCCCGCACACAGCAATGAAGACCCAACACAGCCAAAAATAAATAAATAAAATAAATAAATTTATACACAAAAAAAGGTCTATATATGTCCTAAAATTATTTTCAAACTTTTTAAAAGGGAGATCCAAAAAGTTATACATGTTAATTGTTTTTAAAAACGGGAAGGGGTAATATAGGAAAGCCCTAAGAAATAAAAGTGACCCATAATCCCACTACCTTGTAAGCAACTTGGCATAGTTCTTTTCAGTCTTGCTTTCTACATAGACATACTTAAACACAGTTTAACAAAAGTGAGGCCAAACTTCCATTTCCTTATCAAGCAAAAAATAAAACTAGTTAACATTTAACATTAAGCACAACAGCAAAGGCTATCTGATGTGCTTTACATGTACTGATTCAATCAATGCTTACATCTCTGTGAGGTAGATACTGTTACTACCCTCATCTTACAGATTAAAAACCTGAAATTTGAAAAGGTTAAGAATTTTCCCAAGGTCACAAAGGCAGTAAGTTGCCTCTCAGTCGCTACACAGCCTCTTTCCTCCCAGGATTACGTTAAGAATCAGGGGAGGCGTGGCAAGTCCCATGGCTGAGTGCTCCCAGAGCTGGGGCCTGCTCCCCACATATGCCTGAAGGAGCTGCAGGGGCCATGGGCATAGGCAGAGAACCTTGCAGGATCTTACTTCCCAGGCCGGAGGTTGGGCCCAAGCTCCTATGGCGGGGGCTCCAAGTCCAAACCGCTGGACTAACAGAGAACCTCAGAGCCCAGGGAATGTCAATCGGAGTGAAGCCTCCCAAAGGTCCTCATCTCAGCACCAAGACCCAGCTCAATCTAACTGCCTGCAAACTCCAGTGCTGGATGTCTCAGGTCAAACAACCAGTAAGACAGGAACACAGCACCACTCATCAAAAAAAAAAAAAAAGAAAGAAAAGAAATGACAAAAAAAATATGTTACAGACAAAGGAGCAAGGTAAAAACCTACGAGACCAAATAAATGAAGACGAAATAGGGAACCTACCTGAAAAAGAATTCAGAGTAATGATAGTAAAGATGATCCAAAATCTTGGAAACAGAATGGAGAAAATACAAGAAACATTTAACAAGTATCTAAAAGAACTAAAGAGCAAACAATGATGAACAACACAATTACTGAAATTAAAAATATTCTAGAAGGAATAAATAGCAGAATAACTAGGGCAGAAGAACAGATAAGTGAGCTGGAAGATAAAATGGTGGAAATAACTGCCAGGGAGCAGAATAAAGAAAAAGAATGAAAAGAATTGAGGACAGTCTCAGAGACATTTGAGACAATATTAAATGTACCAACATTAGAATTATAGGGGTCCCAGAAGAAGAAGAGAGGGCTTCCCTGGTGGCACAGTGGTTGAGAGTCCGCCTGCCGATGCAGGGGATGCGAGTTCGTGCACTGGTCCGGGAAGATCCCACATGCCGCGGAGCGGCTAGGCTCGTGAGCCATGGCCGCTGAGTCTGCGCGTCCAGAGCCTGTGCTCTGCAATGGGTGAGGCCACAACAGTGAGAGGCCCGCATACCGCAAAAAAAGAAGAAGAAGAAGAGAAATAGAAAGGGTCTGAGAAAATATCGGAAGAGATTATAGTCAAAAACTTCCCTAACATGGGAAAGGAAATAGTCAATCAAGTCCAGGAAGCACAGGGAGTCCAATACAGAATAAATGCACAGAGAAACACACCAAGACACATATTAATCAAACTATCAAAAATTAAATACAAAGAAAAAATATCAAAAGCAGCAAGGGAAAAGCAACAAATAACATACAAGGGAATCCCCATAAGGTTATCAGTTGATTTTTCAGCATAAACTCTGTAAACCAGAAGGGATGACAGGACATATTTAAAGTGATGAAAGGGAAAAACCTACAACCAAGATTACTCTACCCAGCAAGGATCTCATTCAGATTCGATCGAGAAATTAAAACCTTTACAGACAAGCAAAAGTTAAGAGAATTCAGTAACACCAAACCAGCTTTACAACAAATGCTAAAGGAACTTCTCTAGCCAGGAAACACAAGAGAAGGAAAAGACCTACAAAAGCAAACCTGAAACAATTAAGAAAATGGTAACAGGAACATACATATCAATAATTACCTTAAATGTAAATGGATTAAATGCTCCAACCAAAAGACACAGACTGGCTGAATGGATACAAAAACAAGACCCATACATATGCTGTTTACAAGAGACCCACTTCAGACCTAGGGACACATACAGACTGAAAGTGAGGGGATGGAAAAAGATATTCCATGCAAATGGAAATCGAAAGAAAGCTGGAATAGCAATTCTCGTATCAGACAAAATAGACTTTAATATAAAGACTATTACAAGAGACAAAGAAGGACACTATATAATGATCAAGGGATCAATCCAAGAAGAAGATAAAACAATTGTAAATATTTATGCACCCAACACAGGAGTACCTCAATACATAAGGCAAATGCTAACAGCCATAAAAGGGGAAATTGACAGTAACACAACAAAAGTAGGGGACTTTAACACTCCACTTTCACCAATGGCCAGATCATCCAAAATGAAAATAAATAAGGAAACACAAGCTTAAATGGCACATTAAACAAGATGGACTCAATTGATATTTATAGGACATTCCAACCAAAAGAAACAGAATATATTTTCTTCTGAAGTGCTCATGGAACATTCTCCAGGATAGACCATATCTTGGGTCACAAATCAAGCCTTGGTAAATTTAAGAAAACTGAAATCATATCAAGTATCTTTTCTGACCACAACGCTATGAGACTAGGTATCAATTACAGGAAAAAATCTGTAGAAAATACAAATACATGAAGGCTAAACAATAGGCTACTA